>NW_024609569.1:212500-225783 GCF_018296145.1 Oncorhynchus tshawytscha
GAGGTGCTGGCTAGCAGAGTAGAACACCTGGTTAGGGGAGGTACTGGCTAGCAGAGTAGAACACCTGGTTAGGGAAGGTGCTGGCTAGCAGAGTAGAACACCTGGTTAGAGGAGGTGCTGGCTAGCAGAGTAGAACACCTGGTTAGGGAGGTGCTGGCTAGCAGAGTAGAACACCTGGTTAGGGGAGGTGCTGGCTAGCAGAGTAGAACACCTGGTTAGGGAGGTGCTGGGCTAGCTGAGTAGAACACCTGGTTAGAGGAGGTGCTGGCTAGCAGAGTAGAACACCTGGTTAGGGGAGGTGCTGGCTAGCAGAGTAGAACACCTGGTTAGAGGAGGTACTGGCTAGCAGAGTAGAACACCTGGTTAGGGGAGGTGCTGGCTAGCAGAGTAGAACACTTCCTAGAAAAGAAGAGCCTCACACTCTGTTGAATCTACCAGAAGGAGAAGATATTTCTAGTTTGGAGTAGAAGTCCACTTTCTCTCACTCTTACTCACTCTCTCTCCCCTCCTTTCCCTCTCAATGTCTCTCTCCCTCACTCTCTCTCCCCTTCTATCCCTCTCTCCCTCACGCTCTCTCCCCTTCTATCCCTCTCGATGTCTCTCTCCCTCACTCTCCCCTTCTATCCCTCTCGATGTCTCTCTCCCTCACTCTCTCTCCCCTTCTATCCCTCTCTCCCTCACTCTCTCTCCCCTTCTATCCCTCTCGATGTCTCTCTCCCTCACTCTCTCTCCCCTTCTATCCCTCTCTCCTCACTCTCTCTCCCCTTCTCCCTTCTATCCCTCTCGATGTCTCTCTCCCTCACTCTCTCTCCCCTTCTATCCCTCTCGATGTCTCTCTCCCTCACTCTCCCCTTCTATCCCTCTCGATGTCTCTCTCTGAATAAAACGGAATTAAACCAAATGAAAACATTTATTGAACTGTGTAGGAAATCAGCTAAATGTATTGAACGTATTAGAGAACTCATTGATTTGACCAAGTAAACTATAAGACAAGCAAAATGTATCAGTGATTCGTATTTCCCTGCAACTTTCTGAAATGGCACAGGAATGCCCCTGTGTGTGTGTGTGTGTGTGTGTGTGTGTGTGTGTGTGTGTGTGTGTGTGTGTGTGTGTGTGTGTGTGTGTGTGTGTGTGTGTGTGTGTGTGTGTGTGTGTGTGTGTGTGTGTGTGTGTGTGTGTGTGTGTGTGTGTGTGTGTGTGTGTGTGTGTGTGTGTGTGTGTATGTGTGTGTGTGTATGTGTATGTGTGCGTGCGTCATTTTCATCGGGTCTCAGGGAGGACTTTAGCAGTACGTACGGTCTGACTGGTCTGTGGTATAAACACAGGGCTGTGCCAGATCCAGTGAACTACTACAGGAAGTCTGAATCACAGAGGAGGGCACGTCTAACTGTTTTCCTGTTGTTTTCCAGCATTAGGTACATCTCTGTCACTGCTACAGGTGCAACATTATAGTCCCTGTCATTAAATTACAGAATAATTTTTATATTTATTAGAATGAGTTGTTTAGACCAACGTAAAACAACAATGACAATAAACAGAAAGAAGTGTCGTTATCCAACCAACAACAGCCTTCATCAGTTGTCTACAACGTTTACAGCCTGCTGTATGGAGAGTTTACAGGCTGCTGTATGGACTGCCTGCTGTATGGAGAGTTTACAGGCTGCTGTATGGACTGCCTGCTGTATGGAGAGTTTACAGGCTGCTGTATGGAGAGTTTACAGCCTGCTGTATGGAGAGTTTACAGCCTGCTGTATGGGCAGTTTACAGCCTGCTGTATGGGCAGTTTACAGCCTGCTGTATGGAGTTTGCCTGCTGTATGGACAGTTTACAGCCTGCTGTATGGGCAGTTTACAGCCTGCTGTGTGGACAGTTTACAGCCTGCTGTATGGACTGCCTGCTGTATGGGCAGTTTACAGCCTGCTGTATGGACAGTTTACAGCCTGCTGTGTGGACTGTCTGCTGTATGGACAGTTTACAGCCTGCTGTATGGACAGTTTACAGCCTGCTGTATGGACAGTTTACAGCCTGCTGTGTGGACAGTTTACAGGCTGCTGTATGGACAGTTTACAGCCTGCTGTATGGGCAGTTTACAGCCTGCTGTATGGACAGTTTACAGCCTGCTGTATGGACAGTTTACAGCCTGCTGTATGGACAGTTTACAGCCTGCTGTATGGACAGTTTACAGCCTGCTGTATGGACAGTTTACAGCCTGCTGTATGGACAGTTTACAGCTGCTGACTGTATGGACAGTTTACAGCCTTGTAGCCTGCTGTATGGACAGTTTACAGCCTGCTGTATGGACAGTTTACAGCCTGCTGTATGGACAGTTTACAGTCTGCTGTATGGACAGTTTACAGCCTGCTGTATGGACAGTTTACAGCCTGCTGTATGGAGTTTACAGCCTTTACAGCCTGCTGTGTGGACAGTTTACAGCCTGCTGTATGGACAGTTTACAGCCTGCTGTATGGACAGTTTACAGCCTGCTGTATGGACTGCCTGCTGTGTGGGCAGTTTACAGCCTGCTGTATGGACAGTTTACAGCCTGCTGTATGACAGTTTACAGCCTGCTGTATGGACAGTTTACAGCCTGCTGTATGGACAGTTTACAGCCTGCTGTATGGACAGTTTACAGCCTGCTGTATGGACAGTTTACAGCCTGCTGTATGGACAGTTTACAGCCTGCTGTATGGAGAGTTTACAGGCTGCTGTATGGACTGCCTGCTGTATGGAGAGTTTACAGGCTGCTGTATGGACTGCCTGCTGTATGGAGAGTTTACAGGCTGCTGTATGGAGAGTTTACAGCCTGCTGTATGGAGAGTTTACAGCCTGCTGTATGGGCAGTTTACAGCCTGCTGTATGGGCAGTTTACAGCCTGCTGTATGGACAGTTTACAGCCTGCTGTATGGGCAGTTTACAGCCTGCTGTATGGACAGTTTACAGCCTGCTGTATGGACAGTTTACAGCCTGCTGTATGGACAGTTTACAGCCTGCTGTATGGCTGTATGGACAGTTTACAGTTTACAGCCTGCTGTATGGGCAGTTTACAGCCTGCTGTATGGACAGTTTACAGCCTGCTGTATGGACAGTTTACAGCCTGCTGTATGGACAGTTTACAGCCTGCTGTATGGACAGTTTACAGCCTGCTGTATGGACAGTTTACAGCCTGCTGTATGGACAGTTTACAGCCTGCTGTATGGACAGTTTACAGCCTGCTGTATGGACAGTTTACAGCCTGCTGTATGGACAGTTTACAGGCTGCTGTATGGACAGTTTACAGGCTGCTGTATGGACAGGACAAGTAGTAGATTTCCCATGATTGCCTTCTGAATAGGTTTATTAGCAGGTTATCTTGTGTTGTGCGGTAAGATTTCACATCTATCTGAATAGGTTTGTTTGCATAGTACCTTATCAGTGTGTTGTAGAGTAAGGTTACCCATGAATGGGTGTGTTTGCAGACATCTTAAGTTAGACACAGTAAGACGATTTTTCACTCTTATCTGAATGGGTGTGTTTGTAAGCCCAATAAGTAGCTTACCCACCACTATCTACACTAGCCATCTATCTGAATGTGTGTGTTAGCAGTAGCTAAGTAGCTTACCCACCACTATCTACACTAGCCATCTATCTGAATGTGTGTGTTAGCAGTAGCTAAGTAGCTTAGCCTTATATACAGTTAGGCTAGTGTGTGTGTTAGCAGTAGCTTTACCTTATCTACAGTTAGGCTAGTGGGTGTGTTAGCAGTAGCTTTACCTTATCTACAGTTAGGCTAGTGGGTGTGTTAGCAGTAGCTTTACCTTATCTACAGTTAGGCTAGTGTGTGTGTTAGCAGTAGCTTTACCTTATCTACAGTTAGGCTAGTGTGTGTGTTAGCAGTAGCTTTACCTTATCTACAGTTAGGCTAGTGGGTGTGTTAGCAGTAGCTTTATCTTATTTACAATTAGGCTAGTGTGTGTGTTAGCAGTAGCTTTATATTATCTACAGTTAGGCTAGTGTGTGTGTTAGCAGTAGCTTTACCTTATCTACAGTTAGGCTAGTGGGTGTGTTAGCAGTAGCTTTACCTTATCTACAGTTAGGCTAGTGGGTGTGTTAGCAGTAGTTTCAGTAAGTAGCTAGCCCACCCCTATCTACAGTGAATAAGTAGTTCCCATCACTATCCGAATGGGTTTATTTGCAGAATAGTAGCTTTCCCACCCTGTCTACTGTGAACTGGTGTTAGTAGAATAGTAGCTTTCCCACCCCGTCTACTGTGAACTGGTGTTATCAGAATAGTAGCTTTCCCACCCCGTCTACTGTGAACTGGTGTTATCAGAATAGTAGCTTTCCCACCCCGTCTACTGTGAACTGGTGTTATCAGAATAGTAGCTTTCCCACCCCGTCTACTGTGAACTGGTGTTATCAGAATAGTAGCTTTCCCACCCCGTCTACTGTGAACTGGTGTTATCAGAATAGTAGCTTTCCCACCCCGTCTACTGTGAACTGCTGTTAGCAGAATAGTAGCTTTCCCACCCCGTCTACTGTGAACTGCTGTTAGCAGAATAGTAGCTTTCCCACCCCGTCTACTGTGAACTGGTGTTATCAGAATAGTAGCTTTCCCACCCCGTCTACTGTGAACTGGTGTTATCAGAATAGTAGCTTTCCCACCCCGTCTACTGTGAACTGCTGTTAGCAGAATAGTAGCTTTCCCACCCCGTCTACTGTGAACTGCTGTTAGCAGAATAGTAGCTTTCCCACCCCGTCTACTGTGAACTGGTGTTATCAGAATAGTAGCTTTCCCACCCCGTCTACTGTGAACTGCTGTTAGCAGAATAGTAGCTTTCCCACCCCGTCTACTGTGAACTGCTGTTAGCAGAATAGTAGCTTTCCCACCCCGTCTACTGTGAACTGCTGTTAGCAGAATAGTAGCTTTCCCAACTGTCGGGTGTTATCAGAATAGCTTAAGTCATACAGCAAGAAGGTTTCCCATGTCTGAATAGCTGTGTTAGCAGTAATTAACTTTCCTACCGCTGTCTGTCTGTCTGTAGGCAGTCTGTCTGTCTGTCTGCAGTCTACCTGAGAGGACCTGGCCTGGGCCCACAGAACATAACCTATATCTAATCCTCCTGTCTGCCTGCATGGCTCTGCAGGAATGTTGACTTTTCTAACAACATGCCACTGTGGAATTGTCATCTAATTCCAGACAGCATTCCTGCCTCCATAGCTGCCTCCATCGCTCTGCGATGATGCATCTACTACTCGGGATATGTATGCTGCCTGTAATGACAAGGGGTGTGAAGATAAGTGGATTATGGTTTGTGTTAGCGCTAAACTAGGCTAGCAGGACCTACAGTAAGTGGATATTATTTGTGTTGCTAGGCTAGCAGGACCTACGTGGAATGTAGTTTGTGTTAGCGGCGCTCTGCTAGGCAAGGCTAGGCTATCTGGACCTAAGTTGAATATGGTTTGTGTTAGGCTAAACTACATGGTTTGTGTTAGGCTAAGCTAGGCTAGCTGGACCTAAGCGGAATGTAATTTGTGTTAGCCTAGGCTAGGCTACGTAGCTGGGCCTTGGTGGAATATGGTTTGTGTTAGGCTAGTTTAAGCTAGGCTAGCTAGACCTAAGTAGAAAGTGATTTGTGTTAGCGCTGGGCTAGGTAAGGCCAGAGAGGAAGAGGTTGAAGCGAGAAGGTTTACTCAATGAGAGTGTCGAATTTGGTCAACAAAAAATGTAATTGCTAGTTTGCAACGTAATGTTTATTTGATCTAATAGATGTTACGTAATGGTTTGGTTGTTACGGGTGCACTGATATAAGTGGACGCATGTGGTATTTCTCAAACTTTGAAAAAAATAACTCGATATCGGAGTTGTGCTTGCTGTTCACACGCGTATCCAACCTCTCATTGGCTAGAATGGTTCCACCTGATTTTGCCTCCTTCCTCCTGCCTTCCATTTTGGAAGACATGTATTTCTATTGTTACAGCGGTCACTCGGCTATCTTGTCAATATAATAGATTATCTTTGGTAAGGCTAGGCAAACTGGGCCTTTCTAAATGGAATATGGTTCAAATAAATGTTATGCTAGGCTAGCTAGCTAGCTGGGCCTTCTTGGAGCCCTGGTAAGAGTAGGATGCATTTCCCCCCCACTAATGATTACGGTTAGGATTGGGGAAGCTGAAGCTGATGGTAGATCTGTGCGTAGGGGAAACCCCTGTGTGCTCTGATGTGGCCTGATTTGGTCTGAGAGGAGACTGGATGAGGTGAAGGGTTAGTGTGACTAAAGCCAGACAATTCATCTGGATGAATCAGCAAATTCCGCCATCCCAACTACGCACGCAGATTTAGTCTAGTCTTAGTCCTTTTGTCTTAAATATCCTTAAGTCTTAGTCACATTTTTGTCTTTTGAATAATGACGAAAACAGTGGGGACATTTTAGTCAACTAAATGCCTTGTCTTTTGTCTTTCTTTCTCTGTCTGTCTGTCCTTAACTGTCTGTCGGTCTGTCCTTGACTGTCTGTCGGTCTGTCCTTGACTGTCTGTCTGCCCTTAACTGTCTGTCGGTCTGCCCTTAACTGTCTGTCGGTCTGTCCGAATCGAATCCAAAGTCTCCTGTGCTCGAGTCGATGCCTGAGTTATAAATGGTTGAGTCACGAGTCCCTATGGCTGAAGTCCAAGTCCCAGTGCTCGAGTCCTGGTCCAAGTGCTCAAGTCTGAGTCAGTGGGTCCCCATTAACTCAAAATAAAGTTATTTACCCAGTCAGATATAGAGGAGTTATTAACCCAGTCATATATAGAGGAGTTATTAACCCAGTCATATATAGAGGATGTATTTACCCAGTCAGATATAGAGGAGTTATTAACCCAGTCAGATATAGAGGAGTTATTAACCCAGTCAGATATAGAGGAGTTATTAACCCAGGCAGAGGAGTTATTAACCCAGTCAGATATAGAGGGGTTATTTACCCAGTCAGAGAAGTTATTAACCCAGTCAGATATAGAGGGGTTCTTAACACAGTCAGATATAGAGGAGTTATTAACCTCGTCAGATATAGAGGAGTTATTCACCCAGTCAGATATAGAGGGGTTCTTAACCTCGTCAGATATAGAGGAGTTATTCACCCAGTCAGATATAGAGGAAACCACCCGAGCCACTGCCTGTTCACCCCGCTATCATCCAGAAGGCGAGGTCAGTACAGGTGCATCAAAGCTGGGACCGAGAGACTGAAAAACAGCTTCTATCTCAAGGCCATCAGACTGTTAAACAGCCACCACTAACATTGAGTGGCTGCTGCCAACACACAGACTCAACTCCAGCCACTTTAATAATGGGAACTGATGGGAAATGATGTAAAATATATCACTAGCCACTTTAAACAATGCTACCTAATATAATGTTTACATACCCTACATTATTCATCTCAAATGTATACATATATACTATACTCTATATCATCTACTGTATCCTTATGTAATACATGTATCACTAGCCACTTTAACTATGCCACTTTGTTTACATACTCATCTCATATGTATATACTGTACTCGATACCATCTACTGTATCTTGCCTATACTGCTCTGTACCATCACTCATTCATATATCTCTATGTACATATTCTTTATCCCCTTACACTGTGTATAAGACAGTCGTTTTTGGGGGGGAATTGTTAGTTAGATTACTTGTTGGATTATTACTGCATTGTCGGAACTAGAAGCACAAGCATTTCGCTACACTCGCATTAACATCTGCTAACCATGTGTATGTGACAAATAAAATTTGATTTGGTTTGATTTGAATTATTAACCCAGTCAGATATAGAGGAGTTATTAACCCAGTAAGATATAGAGGAGTTATTCACCCAGTCAGATATAGAGGAGTTATTAACCCAGTCAGATATAGGGGAGTTATTAACCCAGTCAGATATAGAGGAGTTATTAACCCAGTCAGATATAGAGGAGTTATTAACCCAGGAGTTATTAACCAGTCACCCAGTCAGATATAGTTATTAACCCAGGAGTTATTAACCCAGTCAGATATAGTGTTACCATGGCTACACTCAGTAGGCTACTGGTAATGTTACCATGGCTACACTCAGTAGGCTACTGGTAATGTTACCATGGCTACACTCAGTAGGCTACTGGTAATGTTACCATGGCTACACTCAGTAGGCTACTGGTAATGTTACCAGTAGTAGGCTACTGGTAATGGCTACACTCAGTAGGCTACTGGTAATGTTTCCAGGCTACACTCAGTAGGCTACTGGTAATGTTACCATGGCTACACTCAGTAGGCTACTGGTAATGTTTCCATGGCTACACTCAGTAGGCTACTGGTAATGTTACCAGGCTACACTCAGTAGGCTACTGGTAATGTTACCATGGCTACACTCAGTAGGCTAGGCTGGTAATGTTACCATGGCTACACTCAGTAGGCTACTGGTAATGTTACCAGGCTACACTCAGTAGGCTACTGGTAATGTTACCAAGGCTACACTCAGTAGGCTACTGGTAATGTTACCATGGCTACACTCAGTAGGCTACTGGTAATGTTACCATGGCTACACTCAGTAGGCTACTGGTAATGTTTCCAAGGCTACACTCAGTAGGCTACTGGTAATGTTTCCAAGGCTACACTCAGTAGGCTACTGGTAATGTTTCCAAGGCTACACTCAGTACTCCTTGCTGTCCCCAGTCCACCTGGCCATGCTGCTGCTCCAGTTTCAACTTCCACCTGACTGTGCTGCTGCTCCAGTTTCAACTGTTCTGCCTTATTATTATTCGACCATGCTGGTCATTTATGAACATTTGAACATCTTGGCCATGTTCTGTTATAATCTCCACCCGGCACAGCCAGAAGAGGACTGGCCACCCCACATAGCCTGGTTCCTCTCTAGGTTTCTTCCTAGGTTTTGGCCTTTCTAAGGAGTTTTTCCTAGCCACCGTGCTTCTACACCTGCAATGCTTGCTGTTTGGGGTTTTAGGCTGGGTTTCTGTACAGCACTTTGAGATATCAGCTGATGTACGAAGGGCTATATAAATAAATTTGATTTGATTTGATTTGAGTAGGCTACTGGTAATGTTTCCAAGGCCAAGTTGTAAAACTTTCTCGAACGTTGTAGATAGAAATTCCTTGAATAGAGCCGTTGTTATTCCTTATTCAACATGTCAGATCGGCATGTTTATTCTTCATAGCATATTTCTATCTAAACGTTGCGTCCAACTGAACACACCCCAGGTTGTTAGCTATAGCTAGTTAATGAGGTAACATGACTGAACAAGGTTTTAGCCTAAAGAAATGAACTATAGAAAGAAAGAAAAACGTAGCGCCGGCTCGAATCAAGACGTTTTCTCTGAGGAAAAAAGGAGACTTGGCTACGTTGGCTAAGGATCCTGTATATGAAAATGCAGAGGGAAAACTGGGAGGGCTAGACTATAATTTCAGACAGCCTACTTTTCTATAACCTATTCAAGGGAGAGAAAAACATAGCTAGACTGTTGTTTTACTATTAAACTCAATGCTGCTATTGTTTTTAATTTCCTGAAGCAGCTCCAGACAAAGGGTAGCTAACTAGAAGGCTGGTGATGACTAGTTATTAGCTAAAAGGTGAACTAAGAAAGTCGCCTGCGAGATGGGTATAATCGGAGGCGGAGCCAGTCTGCCTGTCTTCCCACACTCATCTCTTTCTCCCCTGCAGCTCACCAGCTGAGTCTGTGTGTGCTGGGTTTGATGCATCCTTCCCACTGCTGAACTATAGCTGCGCTTTGCATCTGTCCTGATAATATTAATTGTGCTTATTACTAAAAAGCTTTCAATCTTTTCAAAAACTGTTATCCAGTCCACTTAGTAGTTACATTTTAGTCACAAAGATAATTCTGTCTTGTTTTAGTGAACTGAAATGAAAAATCATTTTTGTAAAAATGTTCTTGGACTATTTTGTCTGTTATAGTCTCATCAATTGCCACTGAAAAATAGGTGTTTGATAAATATTTGGCCTCCTAGCTCCTGTCCTCCTAGCTCCTGTCCTCCTAGCTCCTGTCCTCCTAGCTCCTGTCCTCCTAGCTCCTGTCCTCCTAGCTCCTGTCCTCCTAGCTCCTGGGTCCTCCTAGCTCCTGTCCTCCTAGCTCCTGGGCTCCTAGCTCCTCCTCCTAGCTCCTGTCCTCCTAGCTCCTGTCCTCCTAGCTCCTGTCCTCCTAGCTCCTGTCCTCCTAGCTCCTGTCCTCCTAGCTCCTGGCCTCCTAGCTCCTGGCCTCCTAGCTCCTGTCCTCCTAGCTCCTGTCCTCCTAGCTCCTGTCCTCCTAGCTCCTGTCCTCCTAGCTCCTGTCCTCCTAGCTCCTGTCCTCCTAGCTCCTGTCCTCTAGCTCCTAGCTCCCTGTCCTCCTAGCTCCTGTCCTCCTAGCTCCTGTCCTCCTAGCTCCTGTCCTCCTAGCTCCTGTCCTCCTAGCTCCTGTCCTCCTAGCTCCTGTCCTCCTAGCTCCTGTCCTCCTAGCTCCTGTCCTCCTAGCTCCTGTCCTCCTAGCTCCTGTCCTCCTATCTCCTGTCCTCCTAGCTCCTGTCCTCCTAGCTCCTGTCCTCCTAGCTCCTGTCCTCCTAGCTCCTGTCCTCCTAGCTCCTGTCCTCCTAGCTCCTGTCCTCCTAGCTCCTAGCCTCCTAGCTCCTGTCCTCCTAGCTCCTAGCCTCCTAGCTCCTGTCCTCCTAGCTCCTAGCCTCCTAGCTCCTGTCCTCCTAGCTCCTGTCCTCCTAGCTCCTGTCCTCCTAGCTCCTGGCCTCCTAGCTCCTAGCTCCTAGCCTCCTAGCTCCTGTCCTCCTAGCTCCTCCTAGCTCCTGTCCTCCTAGCTCCTGTCCTCCTAGCTCCTGCCTCCTAGCTCCTGGCCTCCTAGCTCCTGGCCTCCTAGCTCCTGTCCTCCTAGCTCCTGTCCTCCTAGCTCCTGTCCTCCTAGCTCCTGTCCTCCTAGCTCCTGTCCTCCTAGCTCCTGTCCTCCTAGCTCCTAGCCTCCTAGCTCCTGGGCTAGCCTGTCCTCCTAGCTCCTGTCCTCCTAGCTCCTGTCCTCCTAGCTCCTAGCTCCTGTCCTCCTAGCTCCTGTCCTCCTGTCCTCCTAGCTCCTGTCCTCCTAGCTCCTGTCCTCCTAGCTCCTGTCCTCCTAGCTCCTGTCCTCCTAGCTCCTGTCCTCCTAGCTCCTGTCCTCCTAGCTCCTGTCCTCCTAGCTCCTGGCCTCCTGTCCTCCTAGCTCCTGTCCTCCTAGCTCCTGGCCTCCTGTCCTCCTAGCTCCTGTCCTCCTAGCTCCTGTCCTCCTCCTAGCTCCTGTCCTCCTGTCCTCCTAGCTCCTGTCCTCCTAGCTCCTGTCCTCCTAGCTCCTGTCCTCCTAGCTCCTGTCCTCCTAGCTCCTGTCCTCCTAGCTCCTGGCCTCCTAGCTCCTGTCCTCCTAGCTCCTGTCCTCCTAGCTCCTGTCCTCCTAGCTCCTGGCCTCCTAGCTCCTGTCCTCCTAGCTCCTGTCCTCCTAGCTCCTGTCCTCCTAGCTCCTGGCCTCCTGTCCTCCTAGCTCCTGTCCTCCTAGCTCCTGGCCTCCTGTCCTCCTAGCTCCTGTCCTCCTAGCTCCTGGCCTCCTAGCTCCTGGCCTCCTAGCTCCTGGCCTCCTAGCTCCTGTCCTCCTAGCTCCTGGCCTCCTAGCTCCTGGCCTCCTAGCTCCTAGCCCTAGCTCATGTCCTCCTAGCTGGCCCTGTCCTCCTAGCTCCTGGCCTCCTAGCCTCCTAGCTCCTGGCCTCCTGTCCTCCTAGCTCCTGGCCTCCTAGCTCCTGGCCTCCTAGCTCCTGGCCTCCTAGCTCCTAGCCTCCTAGCTCCTGTCCTCCTAGCTCCTGGCCTCCTAGCTCCTGGCCTCCTAGCTCCTGGCCTCCTAGCTCCTAGCCTCCTAGCTCCTGTCCTCCTAGCTCCTGGCCTCCTAGCTCCTGGCCTCCTAGCTCCCTGGCCTCCTAGTCCTCCTAGCTCCTGGCCTCCTAGCTCCTGGCCTCCTAGCTCCTGGCCTCCTAGCTCCTGGCCTCCTAGCTCCCGGCCTCCTAGCTCCTAGCCTCCTAGCTCCTGGCCTCCTAGCTCCTGGCCTCCTAGCTCCTGGCCTCCTAGCTCCGAGCCTCCTATCTCCTGTCCTCCTAACTCATGTCCTCCTAGCTCCTGGCCTCCTGTCCTCCTGGCCTCCTAGCTCCTAGCCTCCTAGCTCCCGGCCTCCTAGCTCCTGGCCTCCTGTTCTCCTAGCTCCTAGCCTCCTAGCTCCTGGACTCCTAGCTCCTAGCCTCCTAGCTCCTGGCCTCCTAGCTAGCTCCTAGCCTCCTAGCTCCTGGACTCCTAGCTCCTAGCCTCCTAGCTCCCGGCCTCCTAGCTCCTGGCCTCCTGGCATCCTACCTCCTGGCCTCCTAGCTCCTGGCCTCCTAGCTCCTAGCTCCTGGCCTCCTAGCTCCTAGCCTCCTAGATCCTAGCCTCCTAGCTCCTGGCCTCCTGGACTTTAAGTGAACAGAGAGACGTCTTTGTACCTTTAACTCAATTTTGCAGTTGTGATGCAAACCGTGAGACTGCTGAACAAACTTCCCATTCTGTACATTGATTGTGTCTCCTGCCAACTGGTCCACGATGACGTCTGTTAGGCCCAGTGACTCATCTAGCTACCTGCCTTCTCTCTCTCTCTGTGTGTGTGTGTGTGTGTGTGCGCGCGCCGCAGCGAAACCTAGATGCCGCTTAAAAGCCATGGATTAACGCAAGCAAGGGGTTATGTGAAAGTATGCTGCTTGGTAGGAGGGTGTATGTGTACACTCACTGACTGTGTGTGGTTGTGTGTGCGCACAGTGTCTCCCCTTACAGGTACAGTTAGTATTTCACCTTTAACCTCTCCCCTTACAGGTACTGTTAGTATTTGACCTTTAACCCCTAACCTCTCGCCTTACAGGTACAGTTAGTATTTGACCTTTAACCCCTAACCTCTCCCCTTACATGTACTGTTAGTATTTGACATTTAACCTCTCCCCTTACAGGTACAGTTACTATTTGACCTTTAACCCCTAACCTCTCCCCTTACAGGTACAGTTAATCTTTGACCTATAACCCCTAACCTCTCCCATTACAGGTACTGTTAGTATTTGACCTTTAACCTCCAACCTCTCCCCTTACAGGTACTGTTAGTATTTGCCAAAGAGGACAGCCAGAATAATGGGTTCTGCTGGGCGTGTGAGAAGGCCAACTTCAGGTGTAACGTGGCGAGGACGCCAGAGGCAGCGCTGGAGTGTTTCCAGGAAAAGCACCACGACCTCGTCATCATCGACCACAGACATTC
>NW_024609570.1:0-127500 GCF_018296145.1 Oncorhynchus tshawytscha
ATAGTGCTGATGGTCTTTCATCAACACTACTGTCTGTTTTGAGTCAGGCTAGCTTATTCATAGTGCTGATGGTCTTTCATCAACACTACTGTCTGTTTTGAGTCAGGCTAGCTTATTCATAGTGCTGATGGTCTTTCATCAACACTACTGTCTGTTTTGAGTCAGGCTAGCTTATTCATAGTGCTGATGGTCTTTCATCAACACTACTGTCTGTTTTGAGTCAGGCTAGCCTGGGCAACTCCAGTCCTCCAGGGCCTGATTAATGTCACAGTGTTGTCCCAGCTAACACACCTGACTCCAATAATCATCTAAGTGTCTGTTTTCAGGCTAGTCTGTTCATCACTACGGTCTGTTTTCAGGCTAGTCTGTTCATCACTACTGTCTGTTTTCAGTCAGGCTAGTCTATTCATCACTACGGTCTGTTTTCAGTCAGGCTAGTCTGTTCATCACTACGGTCTGTTTACAGTCAGGCTAGTCTGTTCATCACTACGGTCTGTTTTCAGTCAGGCTAGTCTGTTCATCACTATGGTCTGTTTTCAGTCAGGCTAGTCTGTTCATCACTACGGTCTGTTTTCAGTCAGGCTAGTCTGTTCATCACTACGGTCTGTTTTCAGTCAGGCTAGTCTGTTCATCACTACGGTCTGTTTTCAGTCAGGCTAGTCTGTTCATCACTACGGTCTGTTTTCAGGCTAGTCTGTTCATCACTACTGTCTGTTTTCAGGCTAGTCTGTTCATCACTACTGTCTGTTTTCAGGCTAGTCTATTCATCACTACTGTCTGTTTTCAGGCTAGTCTATTCATCACTACTGTCTGTTTTCAGGCTAGTCTATTCATCACTACTGTCTGTTTTCAGGCTAGTCTATTCATCACTACTGTCTGTTTTCAGGCTAGTCTATTCATCACTACTGTCTGTTTTCAGGCTAGTCTATTCATCACTACTGTCTGTTTTCAGGCTAGTCTGTTCATCACTACTGTCTGTTTTCAGGCTAGTCTATTCATCACTACTGTCTGTTTTCAGGCTAGTCTATTCATCACTACTGTCTGTTTTCAGGCTAGTCTGTTCATCACTACGGTCTGTTTTCAGGCTAGTCTGTTCATCACTACGGTCTGTTTTCAGGCTAGTCTGTTCATCACTACTGTCTGTTTTCAGTCAGGCTAGTCTGTTCATCACTACTGTCTGTTTTCAGGCTAGTCTGTTCATCACTACTGTCTGTTTTCAGGCTAGTCTGTTCATCACTACTGTCTGTTTTCAGGCTAGTCTGTTCATCACTACTGTCTGTTTTCAGTCAGGCTAGTCTGTTCATCACTACTGTCTGTTTTCAGGCTAGTCTATTCATCACTACGGTCTGTTTTCAGTCAGGCTAGTCTGTTCATCACTACTGTCTGTTTTCAGGCTAGTCTGTTCATCACTACTGTCTGTTTTCAGTCAGGCTAGTCTGTTCATCACTACTGTCTGTTTTCAGTCAGGCTAGTCTGTTCATCACTACTGTCTGTTTTCAGTCAGGCTAGTCTGTTCATCACTACTGTCTGTTTTCAGGCTAGTCTATTCATCACTACTGTCTGTTTTCAGTCAGGCTAGTCTGTTCATCACTACTGTCTGTTTTCAGTCAGGCTAGTCTGTTCATCACTACTGTCTGTTTTCAGTCAGGCTAGTCTATTCATCACTACGGTCTGTTTTCAGGCTAGTCTATTCATCACTACGGTCTGTTTTCAGGCTAGTCTGTTCATCACTACTGTCTGTTTTCAGTCAGGCTAGTCTGTTCATCACTACTGTCTGTTTTCAGGCTAGTCTGTTCATCACTACAGTCTGTCTGTTTTCAGTCAGGCTAGTCTGTTCATCACTACTGTCTGTTTTCACGGTCTGTTTTCAGGCTAGTCTGTTCATCACTACTGTCTGTTTTCAGGCTAGTCTGTTCATCACTACTGTCTGTTTTCAGGCTAGTCTGTTCATCACTACTGTCTGTTTTCAGGCTAGTCTGTTCATCACTACGGTCTGTTTTCAGTCAGGCTAGTCTGTTCATCACTACTGTCTGTTTTCAGTCAGGCTAGTCTGTTCATCACTACTGTCTGTTTTCAGGCTAGTCTGTTTTTCAGGCTAGTCTATTCATCACTACGGTCTGTTTTCAGTCAGGCTAGTCTGTTCATCACTACGGTCTGTTTTTCAGGCTAGTCTGTTCATCACTACTGTCTGTTTTCAGTCAGGCTAGTCTGTTCATCACTACTGTCTGTTTTTTTCAGGCTAGTCTGTTCATCACTACTGTCTGTTTTCATCACTGTCTGTCAGGCTAGTCTGTTCATCACTACTGTCTGTTTTTCAGGCTAGTCTGTTCATCACTACTGTCTGTTTTTCAGGCTAGTCTGTTCATCACTACTGTCTGTTTTCAGTCAGGCTAGTCTGTTCATCACTGTCTGTTTCAGGCTAGTCTGTTCATCACTACTGTCTGTTTTCAGTCAGGCTAGTCTGTTCATCACTACTGTCTGTTTTCATCAGGCTAGTCTGTTCATCACTACTGTCTGTTTTCAGGCTAGTCTGTTCATCACTACTGTCTGTTTTCAGGCTAGTCTGTTCATCACTACTGTCTGTCTGTTTTCAGGCTAGTCTGTTCATCACTACTGTCTGTTTTCAGGCTAGTCTTTTCACTACGGTCTGTTTTCAGGCTAGTCTATTCATCACTGTCTGTTTTCAGTCAGGCTAGTCTGTTCATCACTACTGTCTGTTTTCAGTCTGTTTTCAGGCTAGTCTGTTCATCACTAGTCTGTTTTCAGGCTAGTCTGTTCATCACTACGGTCTGTTTTTCAGGCTAGTCTGTTCATCACTACGGTCTGTTTTCAGTCAGGCTAGTCTGTTCATCACTACTGTCTGTTTTTCAGGCTAGTCTGTTCATCACTACTGTCTGTTTTCAGGCTAGTCTGTTCATCACTAGTCTGTTTTCAGGCTAGTCTGTTCATCACTACGGTCTGTTTTTCAGGCTAGTCTGTTCATCACTACGTCTGTCTGTTTTCAGGCTAGTCTGTTCATCACTACTGTCTGTTTTCAGGCTAGTCACTAGTCTCAGGCTAGTCTGTTCATCACTACGGTCTGTTTTCAGGCTAGTCTGTTTACAGTCTGTTTTCAGGCTAGTCTGTTCATCACTACTGTCTGTTTTCAGTCAGGCTAGTCTGTTCATCACTACTGTCTGTTTTCAGGCTAGTCTGTTCATCACTACTGTCTGTTTTCAGTCAGGCTAGTCTGTTCATCACTACTGTCTGTTTTCAGGCTAGTCTGTTCATCACTACTGTCTGTTTTTCAGGCTAGTCTGTTCATCACTACTGTCTGTTTTCTGTCAGGCTAGTCTGTTCATCTAGTCTGTTTTCTCAGTCTAGTCTGTTCATCACTACTGTCTGTTTTCAGGCTAGTCTGTTCATCACTACGGTCTGTTTTCATCAGGCTAGTCTGTTCATCACTACTGTCTGTTTTCAGGCTGTCTTTTCACTACTGTCTGTTTTCAGGCTAGTCTGTTCATCACTACTGTCTGTTTTCAGTCAGGCTAGTCTGTTCATCACTACTGTCTGTTTTCAGTCTGTCAGGCTAGTCTGTTCATCACTACGGTCTGTCTGTTTTCAGGCTAGTCTGTTCATCACTACTGTCTGTTTTCAGGCTAGTCTATTCATCACTACTGTCTGTTTTCAGGCTAGTCTGTTCATCACTACTGTCTGTCTGTCTGTTTCACTACGGTCTGTTTTCAGGCTAGTCTGTTCATCACTACTGTCTGTTTTTCAGGCTAGTCTGTTCATCACTACTGTCTGTTTTCAGTCAGGCTAGTCTGTTCATCACTACTGTCTGTTTTCAGTCAGGCTAGTCTGTTCATCACTACTGTCTGTTTTCAGGCTAGTCTGTTCATCACTACGGTCTGTCTAGTCTGTTTCACTACGGTCTGTTTTCAGGCTAGTCTGTTCATCACTACTGTCTGTTTTCAGGCTAGTCTGTTCATCACTACTGTCTGTTTTCAGTCAGGCTAGTCTGTTCATCACTACGGTCTGTTTTCAGGCTAGTCTTTCATCACTAGTCTGTTTTCAGGCTAGTCTGTTCATCACTACTGTCTGTTTTCAGTCAGGCTAGTCTGTTCATCACTACGGTCTGTTTTCAGGCTAGTCTGTTCATCACTACTGTCTGTTTTCAGTCAGGCTAGTCTGTTCATCACTACGGTCTGTTTTCAGGCTAGTCTGTTCATCACTACGGTCTGTTTTCAGGCTAGTCTGTTCATCACTACTGTCTGTTTTCAGTCAGGCTAGTCTGTTCATCACTACGGTCTGTTTTCAGTCAGGCTAGTCTGTTCATCACTACGGTCTGTTTTCAGTCAGGCTAGTCTGTTCATCACTACGGTCTGTTTTCAGGCTAGTCTGTTCATCACTACTGTCTGTTTTCAGTCTGTCTTTTCACTACTGTCTGTTTTCAGGCTAGTCTGTTCATCACTACTGTCTGTTTTCAGGCTAGTCTGTTCATCACTACTGTCTGTTTTCAGGCTAGTCTGTCTACTGTCTGTTTTCAGGCTAGTCTGTTCATCACTACTGTCTGTTTTCAGTCAGGCTAGTCTGTTCATCACTACTGTCTGTTTTCAGTCAGGCTAGTCTGTTCATCACTACTGTCTGTTTTCAGGCTAGTCTGTTCATCACTACGGTCTGTTTTTCAGGCTAGTCTGTTCATCACTACTGTCTGTTTTTCAGGCTAGTCTGTTCATCACTACTGTCTGTTTTCAGTCAGGCTAGTCTGTTCATCACTACTGTCTGTTTTCAGGCTAGTCTGTTCATCACTACTGTCTGTTTTCAGTCAGGCTAGTCTGTTCATCACTACTGTCTGTTTTCAGGCTAGTCTGTTCACTACTGTCTGTTTTACTGTCTGTTTTCAGTCAGGCTAGTCTGTTCATCACTACTGTCTGTTTTCAGGCTAGTCTGTTCATCACTACTGTCTGTTTTTCAGGCTAGTCTGTTCATCACTACTGTCTGTTTTCAGGCTAGTCTGTTCATCACTACTGTCTGTTTTCAGTCAGGCTAGTCTGTTCATCACTACTGTCTGTTTTCAGGCAGGTTCATCACTACTGTCTGTTTTTTTCAGGCTAGTCTGTTCATCACTACTGTCTGTTTTCAGGCTAGTCTGTTCATCACTACTGTCTGTTTTTCAGGCTAGTCTGTTCATCACTACTGTCTGTTTTCAGGCTAGTCTGTTCATCACTACGGTCTGTTTTCAGGTTTTCAGGCTAGTCTGTTCATCACTACTGTCTGTTTTCAGGCTAGTCTGTTCATCACTACTGTCTGTTTTCACTACTGTCTGTCAGGCTAGTCTGTTCATCACTACTGTCTGTTTTCAGTCAGGCTAGTCTGTTCATCACTACTGTCTGTTTTCAGGCTAGTCTGTTCATCACTACGTCTGTCTGTCTTTTTCAGGCTAGTCTGTTCATCACTACTGTCTGTTTCAGTCAGGCTAGTCTGTTCATCACTACTGTCTGTTTTCAGGCTAGTCTGTTCATCACTACTGTCTGTTTTCTGTCAGGCTAGTCTATTCATCACTGCTGTCTGTGTTCAGGCTAGTCTGTTCATCACTACTGTCTGTTTTCAGGCTAGTCTGTTCATCACTACTGTCTGTTTTCAGTCAGGCTAGTCTGTTCATCACTACTGTCTGTTTTCAGTCAGGCTAGTCTGTTCATCACTACGGTCTGTTTTCAGGCTAGTCTGTTCATCACTACTGTCTGTTTTCAGGCTAGTCTGTTCATCACTACTGTCTGTTTTCAGGCTAGTCTGTTCATCACTACTGTCTGTTTTCAGGCTAGTCTGTTCATCAGTTTTCAGGCTAGTCTGTTCATCACTACTGTCTGTTTTCAGGCTAGTCTGTTCATCACTACTGTCTGTTTTCAGTCAGGCTAGTCTGTTCATCACTACTGTTTTCAGGTCTGTGTTTCAGGCTAGTCTGTTCATCACTACTGTCTGTTTTCAGTCAGGCTAGTCTGTTCATCACTACTGTCTGTTTTCAGTCAGGCTAGTCTGTTCATCACTACTGTCTGTTTTCAGGCTAGTCTGTTCATCACTACGGTCTGTTTTCAGGCTAGTCTGTTCATCACTACGGTCTGTTTTCAGGCTAGTCTGTTCATCACTACGGTCTGTTTTCAGTCAGGCTAGTCTGTTCATCACTACTGTCTGTTTTCAGTCAGGCTAGTCTGTTCATCACTACGGTCTGTTTTCAGGCTAGTCTGTTCATCACTACGGTCTGTTTTCAGGCTAGTCTATTCATCACTACTGTCTGTTTTCAGTCAGGCTAGTCTATTCATCACTACGGTCTGTTTTCAGGCTAGTCTGTTCATCACTACTGTCTGTTTTCAGTCAGGCTAGTCTGTTCATCACTACGGTCTGTTTACAGTCAGGCTAGTCTGTTCATCAGGTCTGTTTTCAGTCAGGCTAGTCTGTTCATCACTACTGTCTGTTTTTCAGGCTAGTCTGTTCATCACTACTGTCTGTTTTCAGGCTAGTCTGTTCATCACTACGGTCTGTTTTTCAGGCTAGTCTGTTCATCACTACGGTCTGTTTTTCAGGCTAGTCTGTTCATCACTACGGTCTGTCTGTCTGTTCATTACGGTCTGTTTTCAGTCAGGCTAGTCTGTTCATCACTACTGGTCTGTTTTCAGGCTAGTCTGTTCATCACTACTGTCTGTTTTCAGGCTAGTCTGTTCATCACTACTGTCTGTTTTCAGGCTAGTCTGTTCATCACTACTGTCTGTTTTCAGTCAGGCTAGTCTGTTCATCACTACTGTCTGTTTTCAGGCTAGTCTGTTCATCACTACGTTCTGTTTTCAGTCAGCTACTGTCTGTTTTCAGGCTAGTTCATCACTACTGTCTGTTTTCAGTCAGTCTGCTAGTCTGTTCATCACTACTGTCTGTTTTTCAGGCTAGTCTGTTCATCACTACTGTCTGTTTTTCAGGCTAGTCTGTTCATCACTACGGTCTGTTTTCAGGCTAGTCTGTTCATCACTACTGTCTGTCTTTTCAGTCAGGCTAGTCTGTTCATCACTACTGTCTGTCTGTTTTCAGTCAGGCTAGTCTGTTCATCACTACTGTCTGTTTTCATCACTAGTCTGTTCATCACTACTGTCTGTTTTCAGTCAGGCTAGTCTGTTCATCACTACTGTCTGTTTTTCAGGCTAGTCTGTTCATCACTACTGTCTGTTTTTCAGGCTAGTCTGTTCATCACTACGGTCTGTTTTCAGGCTAGTCTGTTCATCACTCACAGTCTGTTTTCAGGCTAGTCTGTTCATCACTACTGTCTGGTCTGTTTTCAGGCTAGTCTGTTCATCACTACTGTCTGTCTGTCTTTTCAGTTTTCAGGCTAGTCTGTTCATCACTACTGTCTGTTTTTCAGGCTAGTCTGTTCATCACTACGGTCTGTTTTCAGGCTAGTCTATTCATCACTACGGTCTGTTTTCAGGCTAGTCTGTTCAGTCTGTTTTTTCAGGCTAGTCTATTCATCACTACGGTCTGTTTTCAGGCTAGTCTATTCATCACTACGGTCTGTTTTTCAGGCTAGTCTGTTCATCACTACGGTCTGTTTTTCAGGCTAGTCTGTCTGTCTTTCATCACTACTGTCTGTTTTCAGGCTAGTCTGTTCATCACTACTGTCTGTTTTCAGTCAGGCTAGTCTGTTCATCACTACTGTCTGTTTTCAGGCTAGTCTGTTCATCACTACTGTCTGTTTTCAGGCTAGTCTGTTCATCACTACGGTCTGTTTTCAGGCTAGTCTGTTCATCACTACTGTCTGTTTTCAGTCAGGCTAGTCTGTTCATCACTACTGTCTGTTTTCAGGCTAGTCTGTTCATCACTACGGTCTGTTTTCAGTCAGGCTAGTCTGTTCATCACTACTGTCTGTTTTCTGTCTGTTTCACTACTGTCTGTTTTCAGGCTAGTCTGTTCATCACTACTGTCTGTTTTTTCAGGCTAGTCTGTTCATCACTACTGTCTGTTTTCAGGCTAGTCTGTTCATCACTACTGTCTGTCTTTTTTCAGGCTAGTCTGTTCATCACTACTGTCTGTTTTCAGGCTAGTCTGTTCATCACTACTGTCTGTCTAGTCTTTTCAGTTTTCAGGCTAGTCTGTTCATCACTACTGTCTGTTTTCAGGCTAGTCTGTTCATCACTACGGTCTGTCTGTCTTTTCACTACTGTCTGTCAGGCTAGTCTGTTCATCACTACTGTCTGTTTTCAGGCTAGTCTGTTCATCACTACTGTCTGTTTTCAGTCAGGCTAGTCTGTTCATCACTACTGTCTGTCTGTTTTCAGGCTAGTCTGTTCATCACTACTGTCTGTTTTCAGTCAGGCTAGTCTGTTCATCACTACTGTCTGTTTTCAGGCTAGTCTGTTCATCACTACTGTCTGTTTTCAGTCAGGCTAGTCTGTTCATCACTACTGTCTGTTTTCAGGCTAGTCTGTTCATCACTACGGTCTGTCTAGTCTGTTCATTTTCTGTTTTCAGGCTAGTCTGTTCATCACTACTGTCTGTTTTCAGGCTAGTCTGTTCATCACTACTGTCTGTTTTCAGTCAGGCTAGTCTGTTCATCACTACTGTCTGTTTTCAGGCTAGTCTGTTCATCACTACGGTCTGTTTTCAGGCTAGTCTGTTCATCACTACTGTCTGTTTTCAGTCAGGCTAGTCTATTCATCACTACTGTCTGTTTTCAGGCTAGTCTATTCATCACTACTGTCTGTTTTCAGGCTAGTCTGTTCATCACTACTGTCTGTTTTCAGTCAGGCTAGTCTGTTCATCACTACTGTCTGTTTTTCAGGTTCATCACTAGTCTGTCTTTTCACGGTCTGTTTTCAGGCTAGTCTGTTCATCACTACTGTCTGTTTTTTCAGGCTAGTCTGTTCATCACTACTGTCTGTTTTCAGGCTAGTCTGTTCATCACTACGGTCTGTTTTCAGGCTAGTCTGTTCATCACTGTCTGTTTTCAGGCTAGTCTGTTCATCACTTGTCTGTTTTCAGGCTAGTCTGTTCATCACTACTGTCTGTTTTCAGTCAGGCTAGTCTGTTCATCACTACTGTCTGTTTTCAGTCAGGCTAGTCTGTTCATCACTACTGTCTGTTTTCAGTCAGGCTAGTCTGTTCATCACTACGGTCTGTTTTCAGGCTAGTCTGTTCATCACTACGGTCTGTTTTCAGTCAGGCTAGTCTGTTCATCACTACTGTCTGTTTTCAGTCAGGCTAGTCTGTTCATCACTACTGTCTGTTTTCAGTCAGGCTAGTCTATTCATCACTACGGTCTGTGTCAGGCTTCTGTTCATCACAGGTCTGTTTTCAGGCTAGTCTGTTCATCACTACTGTCTGTTTTCAGTCAGGCTAGTCTGTTCATCACTACTGTCTGTTTTCAGGCTAGTCTGTTCATCACTACGGTCTGTTTTCAGTCAGGCTAGTCTGTTCATCACTACGGTCTGTTTTCAGGCTAGTCTATTCATCACTACGGTCTGTTTTCAGGCTAGTCTATTCATCACTACGGTCTGTTTTCAGGCTAGTCTGTTCATCACTACGGTCTGTTTTCAGGCTAGTCTGTTCATCACTACGGTCTGTTTTCAGGCTAGTCTGTTCATCACTACGGTCTGTTTTCAGGCTAGTCTATTCATCACTACGGTCTGTTTTCAGGCTAGTCTGTTCATCACTACTACGGTCTGTTTTCTGTTTTCAGGCTAGTCTGTTCATCACTACGGTCTGTTTTCAGTCAGGCTAGTCTGTTCATCACTACGGTCTGTTTTCAGGTCAGGCTAGTCTGTTCATCACTACGGTCTGTTTTCAGGCTAGTCTATTCATCACTACGTTCTGTTTTCAGGCTAGTCTATTCATCACTACGGTCTGTTTTCAGGCTAGTCTATTCATCACTACGGTCTGTTTTCAGGCTAGTCTATTCATCACTACGGTCTGTTTTCAGGCTAGTCTATTCATCACTACGGTCTGTTTTCAGTCAGGCTAGTCTGTTCATCACTACTGTCTGTTTTCAGGCTAGTCTGTTCATCACTACTGTCTGTTTTCAGTCAGGCTAGTCTGTTCATCACTACTGTCTGTTTTCAGGCTAGTCTGTTCATCACTACGGTCTGTTTTCAGGCTAGTCTGTTCATCACTACGGTCTGTTTTCAGTCAGGCTAGTCTGTTCATCACTACTCTGGTCTGTTTTCAGTCAGGCTAGTCTGTTCATCACTACTGTCTGTTTTCATCAGGCTAGTCTGTTCATCACTACTGTCTGTTTTTCAGGCTAGTCTGTTCATCACTACTGTCTGTTTTCAGGCTAGTCTGTTCATCACTACGGTCTGTTTTCAGGCTAGTCTGTTCATCACTACGGTCTGTTTTTCAGGCTAGTCTGTTCATCACTACTGTCTGTTTTCAGGCTAGTCTGTTCATCACTACTGTCTGTTTTTCAGGCTAGTCTGTTCATCACTACTGTCTGTTTTCAGGCTAGTCTGTTCATCACTAGGTCTGTTTTCAGTCTAGTCTGTTCATCACTACTGTCTGTTTTCAGTCAGGCTAGTCTGTTCATCACTACTGTCTGTTTTCAGGCTAGTCTGTTCATCACTACTGTCTGTTTTCAGGCTAGTCTATTCATCACTACTGTCTGTTTTCAGGCTAGTCTGTTCATCACTACTGTCTGTTTTCAGTCAGGCTAGTCTGTTCATCACTACTGTCTGTTTTCAGGCTAGTCTGTTCATCACTACGGTCTGTTTTCAGTCAGGCTAGTCTGTTCATCACTACTGTCTGTTTTCAGGCTAGTCTGTTCATCACTACTGTCTGTTTTCAGTCAGGCTAGTCTGTTCATCACTACTGTCTGTTTTCAGGCTAGTCTGTTCATCACTACGGTCTGTTTTCAGTCAGGCTAGTCTATTCATCACTACTGTCTGTTTTCAGGCTAGTCTGTTCATCACTACTGTCTGTTTTTCAGGCTAGTCTGTTCATCACTACTGTCTGTTTTCAGGCTAGTCTGTTCATCACTACGGTCTGTTTTCAGGCTAGTCTGTTCATCACTACTGTCTGTTTTCAGGCTAGTCTGTTCATCACTACTGTCTGTTTTTCAGGCTAGTCTGTTCATCACTACTGTCTGTTTTCAGTCAGGCTAGTCTGTTCATCACTACTGTCTGTTTTCAGTCAGGCTAGTCTGTTCATCACTACTGTCTGTTTTCAGGCTAGTCTGTTCATCACTACGGTCTGTTTTCAGTCAGGCTAGTCTGTTCATCACTACGGTCTGTTTTTCAGTCAGGCTAGTCTGTTCATCACTACTGTCTGTTTTCAGGCTAGTCTGTTCATCACTACTGTCTGTTTTCAGTCAGGCTAGTCTGTTCATCACTACTGTCTGTTTTCAGGCTAGTCTGTTCATCACTACTGTCTGTTTTCAGTCAGGCTAGTCTGTTCATCACTACTGTCTGTTTTCAGTCAGGCTAGTCTGTTCATCACTACTGTCTGTTTTCAGTCAGGCTAGTCTGTTCATCACTACTGTCTGTTTTCAGGCTAGTCTGTTCATCACTACTGTCTGTTTTCAGGCTAGTCTGTTCATCACTACTGTCTGTTTTCAGGCTAGTCTGTTCATCACTACTGTCTGTTTTCAGTCAGGCTAGTCTGTTCATCACTACTGTCTGTTTTCAGTCAGGCTAGTCTGTTCATCACTACTGTCTGTTTTCAGTCAGGCTAGTCTGTTCATCACTACTGTCTGTTTTCAGGCTAGTCTGTTCATCACTACGGTCTGTTTTCAGTCAGGCTAGTCTGTTCATCACTACTGTCTGTTTTCAGGCTAGTCTGTTCATCACTACTGTCTGTTTTCAGTCAGGCTAGTCTGTTCATCACTACGGTCTGTTTTCAGGCTAGTCTGTTCATCACTACTGTCTGTTTTCAGGCTAGTCTGTTCATCACTACTGTCTGTTTTCAGTCAGGCTAGTCTGTTCATCACTACTGTCTGTTTTTCAGGCTAGTCTGTTCATCACTACGGTCTGTTTTCAGGCTAGTCTGTCTGTTTTCAGGCTAGTCTGTTCATCACTACTGTCTGTTTTTTCAGGCTAGTCTGTTCATCACTGTCTGTTTTTCAGGGTCTGTTTTCAGGCTAGTCTGTTCATCACTACTGTCTGTTTTCAGTCAGGCTAGTCTGTTCATCACTACGGTCTGTTTCAGTCAGGCTAGTCTGTTCATCACTACGGTCTGTTTTCAGGCTAGTCTGTTCATCACTACGGTCTGTTTTCACTCAGTCTGTTTTTTCAGGGCTAGTCTGTTTCACTACTGTCTGTTTTCAGGCTAGTCTGTTCATCACTACGGTCTGTTTTCAGTCAGGCTAGTCTGTTCATCACTACGGTCTGTTTTCAGTCAGGCTAGTCTGTTCATCACTACGGTCTGTTTTTCAGGCTAGTCTGTTCATCACTACGGTCTGTTTTCAGGCTAGTCTGTTCATCACTACGGTCTGTTTTCAGGCTAGTCTGTTCATCACTACGGTCTGTTTTTCAGGCTAGTCTGTTCATCACTACTGTCTGTTTTCAGGCTAGTCTGTTCATCACTACTGTCTGTTTTCAGGCTAGTCTGTTCATCACTACTGTCTGTTTTTCAGGCTAGTCTGTTCATCACTACGGTCTGTTTTTCAGGCTAGTCTGTTCATCACTACGGTCTGTTTTCAGTCAGGCTAGTCTGTTCATCACTACGGTCTGTTTTCAGTCAGGCTAGTCTGTTCATCACTACGGTCTGTTTTCAGTCAGGCTAGTCTGTTCAGTCTGTTTTCAGGCTAGTCTGTTCATCACTACGGTCTGTTTTCAGGCTAGTCTGTTCATCACTACTGTCTGTTTTTCAGGCTAGTCTGTTCATCACTACTGTCTGTTTTCAGGCTAGTCTGTTCATCACTACTGTCTGTCAGGCTAGTCTGTTCATCACTACTGTCTGTTTTTCAGGCTAGTCTGTTCATCACTACTGTCTGTTTTCAGGCTCAGGCTAGTCTGTTCATCACTACTGTCTGTTTTCAGGCTAGTCTGTTCATCACTACTGTCTGTCTTTTTCAGGCTAGTCTGTTCATCACTACTGTCTGTTTTCAGGCTAGTCTGTTCATCACTACTGTCTGTTTTCAGGCTAGTCTGTTCATCACTACTGTCTGTTTTCAGGCTAGTCTGTTCATCACTACTGTCTGTTTTCAGGCTAGTCTGTTCATCACTACTGTCTGTTTTCAGTCAGGCTAGTCTGTTCATCACTACTGTCTGTTTTCAGTCAGGCTAGTCTGTTCATCACTACTGTCTGTTTTCAGGCTAGTCTGTTCATCACTACTGTCTGTTTTCAGTCAGGCTAGTCTGTTCATCACTACTGTCTGTTTTCAGGCTAGTCTGTTCATCACTACGGTCTGTTTTCAGGCTAGTCTGTTCATCACTACGGTCTGTTTTCAGTCAGGCTAGTCTGTTCATCACTACGGTCTGTTTTCAGGCTAGTCTGTTCATCACTACGGTCTGTTTTCAGGCTAGTCTGTTCATCACTACTGTCTGTTTTTCAGGCTAGTCTGTTCATCACTACTGTCTGTTTTCAGGCTAGTCTGTTCATCACTACTGTCTGTTTTCAGGCTAGTCTGTTCATCACTACGGTCTGTTTTCAGGCTAGTCTGTTCATCACTACTGTCTGTTTTCAGTCAGGCTAGTCTGTTCATCACTACTGTCTGTTTTCAGGCTAGTCTGTTCATCACTACGGTCTGTTTTCAGTCAGGCTAGTCTATTCATCACTACTGTCTGTTTTCAGGCTAGTCTATTCATCACTACTGTCTGTTTTCAGGCTAGTCTGTTCATCACTACTGTCTGTTTTCAGTCAGGCTAGTCTGTTCATCACTACTGTCTGTTTTCAGGCTAGTCTGTTCATCACTACTGTCTGTTTTCAGTCAGGCTAGTCTGTTCATCACTACTGTCTGTTTTCAGGCTAGTCTGTTCATCACTACTGTCTGTTTTCAGTCAGGCTAGTCTGTTCATCACTACTGTCTGTTTTTTTCAGGCTAGTCTGTTCATCACTACTGTCTGTTTTTCAGGCTAGTCTATTCATCACTACTGTCTGTTTTCAGGCTAGTCTGTTCATCACTACTGTCTGTTTTCAGTCAGGCTAGTCTGTTCATCACTACTGTCTGTTTTCAGGCTAGTCTGTTCATCACTACGGTCTGTTTTCAGTCAGGCTAGTCTATTCATCACTACTGTCTGTTTTCAGGCTAGTCTGTTCATCACTACTGTCTGTTTTCTGTCAGGCTAGTCTATTCATCACTGCTGTCTGTGTTCAGGCTAGTCTGTTCATCACTACGGTCTGTTTTCAGGCTAGTCTGTTCATCACTACTGTCTGTTTTCAGGCTAGTCTGTTCATCACTACTGTCTGTTTTCAGGCTAGTCTGTTCATCACTACTGTCTGTTTTCAGTCAGGCTAGTCTGTTCATCACTACTGTCTGTTTTCAGTCAGGCTAGTCTGTTCATCACTACTGTCTGTTTTCAGGCTAGTCTATTCATCACTACGGTCTGTTTTCAGTCAGGCTAGTCTGTTCATCACTACGGTCTGTTTACAGTCAGGCTAGTCTGTTCATCACTACTGTCTGTTTTCAGGCTAGTCTGTTCATCACTACTGTCTGTTTTCTGTCAGGCTAGTCTATTCATCACTGCTGTCTGTGTTCAGGCTAGTCTGTTCATCACTACTGTCTGTTTTCAGGCTAGTCTGTTCATCACTACTGTCTGTTTTCAGTCAGGCTAGTCTGTTCATCACTACTGTCTGTTTTCAGTCAGGCTAGTCTGTTCATCACACGGTCTGTTTTCAGGCTAGTCTGTTTTACAGTCTGTTTTCAGGCTAGTCTGTTCATCACTACTGTCTGTTTTCAGGCTAGTCTGTTCATCACTACGGTCTGTTTTCAGTCAGGCTAGTCTGTTCATCACTACTGTCTGTTTTCAGTCAGGCTAGTCTGTTCATCACTACTGTCTGTTTTTCAGGCTAGTCTGTTCATCACTGCTGTCTGTGTTCAGGCTAGTCTGTTCATCACTACTGTCTGTTTTCAGGCTAGTCTGTTCATCACTACTGTCTGTTTTCAGTCAGGCTAGTCTGTTCATCACTACTGTCTGTTTTCAGTCAGGCTAGTCTATTCATCACTACGGTCTGTTTTCAGGCTAGTCTATTCATCACTACGGTCTGTTTTCAGGCTAGTCTGTTCATCACTACTGTCTGTTTTCAGTCAGGCTAGTCTGTTCATCACTACTGTCTGTTTTCAGTCAGGCTAGTCTATTCATCACTACGGTCTGTTTTCAGGCTAGTCTGTTCATCACTACGGTCTGTTTTCAGGCTAGTCTATTCACCACTACTGTCTGTTTTCAGTCAGGCTAGTCTGTTCATCACAACGGTCTGTTTTCAGGCTAGTCTATTCACCACGACTGTCTGTTTTCAGTCAGGCTAGTCTGTTCATCACTACGGTCTGTTTACAGTCAGGCTAGTCTGTTCATCACTACGGTCTGTTTTCAGGCTAGTCTATTCATCACTACGGTCTGTTTTCAGGCTAGTCTGTTCATCACTACTGTCTGTTTTCAGGCTAGTCTGTTCATCACTACGGTCTGTTTTCAGTCAGGCTAGTCTGTTCATCACTACGGTCTGTTTTCAGTCAGGCTAGTCTGTTCATCACTACGGTCTGTTTTCAGGCAGGCTAGTCTGTTCATCACTACGGTCTGTTTTCAGGCAGGCTAGTCTATTCATCACTACGGTCTGTTTTCAGGCTAGTCTGTTCATCACTACGGTCTGTTTTCAGTCAGGCTAGTCTGTTCATCACTACTGTCTGTTTTCAGGCTAGTCTGTTCATCACTACTGTCTGTTTTCAGTCAGGCTAGTCTGTTCATCACTACTGTCTGTTTTCAGTCAGGCTAGTCTGTTCATCACTACGGTCTGTTTTCAGTCAGGCTAGTCTGTTCATCACTACGGTCTGTTTTCAGTCAGGCTAGTCTGTTCATCACTACGGTCTGTTTTTCAGGCTAGTCTGTTCATCACTACGGTCTGTTTTCAGGCTAGTCTGTTCATCACTACGGTCTGTTTTCAGGCTAGTCTGTTCATCACTACTGTCTGTTTTCAGGCTAGTCTGTTCATCACTACTGTCTGTTTTCAGGCTAGTCTGTTCATCACTACTGTCTGTTTTCAGTCAGGCTAGTCTGTTCATCACTACTGTCTGTTTTCAGTCAGGCTAGTCTGTTCATCACTACTGTCTGTTTTCAGTCAGGCTAGTCTGTTCATCACTACTGTCTGTTTTCAGTCAGGCTAGTCTGTTCATCACTACTGTCTGTTTTCAGTCAGGCTAGTCTGTTCATCACTACTGTCTGTTTTCAGGCTAGTCTGTTCATCACTACGGTCTGTTTTCAGGCTAGTCTGTTCATTTCTGTTTTCAGGCTAGTCTGTTCATCACTACTGTCTGTTTTCAGGCTAGTCTGTTCATCACTACTGTCTGTTTTCAGTCAGGCTAGTCTGTTCATCACTACTGTCTGTTTTCAGTCAGGCTAGTCTGTTCATCACTACTGTCTGTTTTCAGTCAGGCTAGTCTGTTCATCACTACGGTCTGTTTTCAGGCTAGTCTGTTCATCACTACAGGCTAGTCTGTTTTCAGTCTGTTTTCAGGCTAGTCTGTTCATCACTACGGTCTGTTTTCAGGCTAGTCTGTTCATCACACGGTCTGTTTTCAGGCTAGTCTGTTCATCACTAGTCGGTCTGTTTTCAGTCAGGCTAGTCTGTTCATCACTACTGTCTGTTTTCAGTCAGGCTAGTCTGTTCATCACTACGTCTGTCAGGCTGTCTGTTTTCAGGCTAGTCTGTTCATCACTACTGTCTGTTTTCAGTCAGGCTAGTCTGTTCATCACTACTGTCTGTTTTCAGTCAGGCTAGTCTGTTCATCACTACTGTCTGTTTTCAGGCTAGTCTGTTCATCACTACTGTCTGTTTTCAGTCAGGCTAGTCTGTTCATCACTACGGTCTGTTTTCAGTCAGGCTAGTCTGTTCATCACTACGGTCTGTTTTCAGTCAGGCTAGTCTGTTCATCACTACGGTCTGTTTTCAGTCAGGCTAGTCTGTTCATCACTACGGTCTGTTTTCAGTCAGGCTAGTCTGTTCATCACTACAGTCTGTTTACAGTCAGGCTAGTCTGTTCATCACTACAGTCTGTTTTCAGGCTAGTCTATTCATCACTACGGTCTGTTTTCAGGCTAGTCTGTTCATCACTACGGTCTGTTTTCAGGCTAGTCTGTTCATCACTACGGTCTGTTTTCAGTCAGGCTAGTCTGTTCATCACTACGGTCTGTTTTCAGGCTAGTCTGTTCATCACTACTGTCTGTTTTCAGTCAGGCTAGTCTGTTCATCACTACGGTCTGTTTTCAGGCTAGTCTGTTCATCACTACGGTCTGTTTTCAGGCTAGTCTGTTCATCACTACGGTCTGTTTTCAGTCAGGCTAGTCTGTTCATCACTACGGTCTGTTTTCAGTCAGGCTAGTCTGTTCATCACTACGGTCTGTTTTCAGTCAGGCTAGTCTGTTCATCACTACGGTCTGTTTTCAGTCAGGCTAGTCTGTTCATCACTACGGTCTGTTTTCAGGCTAGTCTGTTCATCACTACGGTCTGTTTTCAGGCTAGTCTGTTCATCACTACGGTCTGTTTTCAGGCTAGTCTGTTCATCACTACTGTCTGTCTTTTCTACTGTCTGTTTTCAGGCTAGTCTATTCATCACTACGGTCTGTTTTCAGGCTAGTCTATTCATCACTACGGTCTGTTTTCAGGCTAGTCTGTTCATCACTACTGTCTGTTTTCAGGCTAGTCTGTTCATCACTACGGTCTGTTTTCAGTCAGGCTAGTCTGTTCATCACTACGGTCTGTTTTCAGGCAGGCTAGTCTATTCATCACTACTGGCTGTTTTCAGTACTGTATCTTGTGTTCTCCACCAGGGCGTAACGTTGTGAAAGTGGACATGGATGAGGAGGAAGGAGAAGCAGTGAAGTCGGGTGAGTAGAGAGTCCTCTGGGTAGTAGTACATTAGAGTCCTCTGGGTAGTAGTGGTACAGTAGAGTCCTCTGGGTAGTAGCGGTACGGTAGAGTCCTCTGGGTAGTAGCGGTACGGTAGAGTCCTCTGGGTAGTAGCGGTACGGTAGAGTCCTCTGGGTAGTAGCGGTACGGTAGAGTCCTCTGGGTAGTAGCGGTACGGTAGAGTCCTCTGGGTAGTAGCGGTACGGTAGAGTCCTCTGGGTAGTAGCGGTACGGTAGAGTCCTCTGGGTAGTAGCGGTACGGTAGAGTCCTCTGGGTAGTAGCGGTACGGTAGAGTCCTCTGGGTAGTAGCGGTACGGTAGAGTCCTCTGGGTAGTAGCGGTACGGTAGAGTCCTCTGGGTAGTAGCGGTACGGTAGAGTCCTCTGGGTAGTAGCGGTACGGTAGAGTCCTCTGGGTAGTTGCGGTACGGTAGAGTCCTCTGGGTAGTAGCGGTACGGTAGAGTCCTCTGGGTAGTAGTGGTACGGTAGCTAGCTAGAATGGGGTGGGAGGGAGTCCTCTGGGTAGTAGCAGGACAGTAGCTAGCTGGAATGGGGTGGGAGAGAGTCCTCTGGGAAGTAGGAGGACAGTAGCTAGCTGGAATGGGGTGGGATGAGGGGAGTCCTCTGTGCTCCTAACCTTCTGCACTCATTATTGTACACTCCTAGTTACCCATGTCTATATCAAACACTGATTGACAGAAATAATAAACATCAGCAGACACTCAGGCCCCCGTTGCCTGTTATAGAGGTTCTGATGGATATTATCGGTTCTTTTCATGTGAATCTGTATTTTAACAGGGCTTTCTATTGTTAAAAGAGATGCAGAGGAGGAGGGAGGTGGCGGGGAGGAGACCAACTCCGGTAATCACAGACCACAATAACCATTCATGGGGATGATAAAAAGCTTTGGTTGTATCCACTTTGATAGTTTATAGTGTTTACGTAAGAGAACATTGATCTTAAAGAGATACACACGGTCCCCGACCGTATTTAACCTGTAGTGTTGTCACGGAAACAGGAGGGGGCGCCAACTCGGACTCAGACAGTTCAGACGGGGAGAATGAACAGAGTTGGAACGCTCAGAGTGCAGTGGAGAAGCCACACCCTTGCTCCCAGTGTGGCAAGACCTTCATCACCGTGGGGAGCCTGAAGAGGCACACACAGACTCACAGCGGAGAGAAACCCCATCGGTGCTCCGTCTGCGGGAAATGTTTCTCACGCTCAGACGACATGAAGAGACACCTCACCATCCACACAGGTTATTGTGAACAATTAATATTTTTCAGTATTTGGCAAAGACTATTACTAGATAGAATATAGCTGTAAGCAGCCATAGTGGTGCTCAAGCCTTATTGCACCACCATTATGTTTAGATTACAAAATGTTGGAATCGATATACAGTGGGGCAAAAAAAGTATTTAGTCAGCCACCAATTGTGCAAGTTCTCCCACTTAAAAAGATGAGAGAGGCCTGTAATTTTCATCATAGGTACACTTCAACTATGACAGACAAAATGAGAAAAGAAATCCAGAAAATCACATTGTAGGATTTTTTTATGAATTTATTTGCAAGTTATGGTGGAAAATAAGTATTTGGTAACCTACAAACAAGCAAGATTTCTGGCTTAGATGACAAAATGTTGGAATCGATATATATGGATGCTCTTGATCGACTTTATCAGTACCTCTAACTCATCCCTAGGAGAGAGGGTGAGCCACGTCTGTCACCAGTGTGGGAAGACTTTCACCAGTCTGGGAGGGCTGAAGAAACACCAGATGACCCACACAGGTGTAGTGGCTCCTTCTTCCAGGTGTATAGAGGATGATGTCATGGGATGTTTGTTGATGATCAGGGCGCGGCAGCGTAGCCTAGTGGTTAGGGCGTTGGGCCAGTAACCCGAAATGGTTGCTGGATAGAATCCCCTGAGCTGACAAGGTCAAAATCTGTCGTTCTGCCTCTGAACAAGGTAGTTTAACCCACTGTTCCCCGGTAGGCCGTCATTGTAAATAAGAATTTGTTCTTAACTGACTTGCCTAATTAAATTAAATAAAAATACATGATGTTAATGATATGACGTAATGTATTATAACAGATATTGATATTATAATTGCCTACAAATGTTATCAGTGTCTCAACTCTCTTTGATTGGGCCTCAATGTGTTTTTTAAAATCTGTTATTTGTGACATTGAAACGTGTCTGTCCATCTATTTATCAGGAGAGAAGCCGTTCCAGTGTTCCGAGTGTGGGAAAGGTTTCACTGCGCAGGGTAACCTCAAGATCCACCAGCGCATCCACACAGGTCAGTTATATAATACATGTGCCGTTTTACCTCTCAGGTTTATATCTCTCAGAAAGACACTCAACGTTTTGTACCGGCTTTTAAATGAACATGTGTTCATCTTGTTTCTGTCTTCCATGTCATTGGTATTTGTGTTCATCTTGTTTCTGTCTTCCATGTCATTGGTATTTTGTTCATCTTGTTTCTGTCTTCCATGTCATTGGTATTTGTGTTCATCTTGTTTCTGTCTTCCATGTCATTGGTATTTGTGTTCATCTTGTTTCTGTCTTCCATGTCATTGGTATTTGTGTTCATCTTGTTTCTGTCTTCCATGTCATTGGTATGTGTTCTGAGTAGAGTTCTCATTCTCAGCCCGACGGTTTCAGGCTTGCCATGCTGTGTTAAAGGGGGGGGGGACTATGGAAGTCTGCCCACCTTTTCAGCCCACTACGTTTCTCTCTCAGCCGCAGTAACAGCCAGGATTCCAGTATTGGCTGGGCCAGAGACATTTGTGGCCATGATGAAACTTTTGGGAAAAAGTCAAGGGGTTGTGAATTCTTTCTGATGTACAGACAGCGATTTAAGTTGAATAAAATCTCATTGACTGATTATCAGACAAGACACAGGCTTTTGGTTGGGAGGAGGACAGGCTGCCATGCCAGAGAAGAGCAGAATCTACTTGTTAGGCTACATAACACGCTGGCAAAATGCTCTGATCACTTAATATATGAGCAAACTGGAATCAAGTTACTCACTTGGCTAACATTTCCCGGCCTAATTGTTGTCCAATATCCAAACGAACATTCAGCAAATAAAAAAAAATCTGCCATTTTAGTTAATTGATTTATCAAGACTAGTCACCCACACTTTTCTTAAAGCAATGTGGTGGCGCTGTCCCAATCAAGTCAGTGCTGAAATTATCATTTAGGTGACCACACACACACACGACTATTGCTTTAAATTAGTATAACGGTTGGATATGACATTGGGAGTTTCAGTATAAGCAAGTGTTTGATACATGCCTTCAATTGCATTAGCTTTTTTTATTGCATTTTTCTTCTTTTTTTTACATGAAGTTGATTATAACTAAGCGCAGAGAAACTCCCCTATCTGTTTCTTCGTCCCCTCACTCCGCTGCCGCCCGCTTCTGCAACGTTGTTCTCAACCCCAGTTTGAATCAATATAAACTTTATTTAAAAAATGAAGTTATTCTATTCACAGGGGAGAAACCGTACCAGTGCTCCCAGTGTCAGAAAAGCTTCTCCCGGCTGGCCCACTATAAAGACCACCAGCAGACTCACCGGGAGGAGAAACCGTACCACTGCAATGACTGTGGGAAAAGCTTCTCCTACTTCAAGGTTCGTTGTTGTTTTACGGTCTTAATTTATCTATTTACTCCTCGTCTGCTGTTTAGATTTTATCTTTTTCACGGTTTATTGATTTTATGTATGGGAAGCACTTTGCACTGCATTTTGTTGTAAGTAATGATCTAAATAAAGTTTGTTTTGATACAAGTCGCTCAAGTGCCACCAGATGATCCACAAAGGGGAGAACCTCCACCACTGCTCCGTATGTGGTAAAGGGTTCGCCATCCGCGGCAACCTGAAGACCCATCTGCAGACACACACCAAGGAGAAACCACACCAATGCTCAGAGTGCGGGAAACGGTTCTCCCGAGCCCACGACCTGAAGAAACACAAGCTGCTCCACACGGGGCAGAAGACCTACCACATTTGCCAGTGTGGCAAGGTGCGTGTCAATTAAAGTTACCTTATGTAGCTTTGTGTACGAACCAACAGTTTTCAGATAGAAATGCGAGTTATAGATTTTCCATTCTCTTTGAAAGCAAGTCTTATAAGCTGTAGATCCTTTATATGTGCGATATTTCTCTGTTTCCCCTCTTTCATTTTTGTTTTTGTGTCTTTTTGTTTATCTGTCTCCAATCTAAGAGCTTCACGGAGCTGGGGAACCTGCGGACCCACCAGAGAACCCACACCGGAGAGAAACCATTCTGCTGTTCCTTCTGCGGCCGAACCTTCTTGCGTGCTGGAGACCTGAAGAGCCACCAGCGGACACACACCGGAGAGAAACCATTCATCTGCGCCATATGTGGGACCAGTTTCGCCCAATCTGGCAACCTGAAAGTGCATCAGATCACACACACTAAAGAGAGGCCGTACCCTTGTACTGTCTGTGATAAGGGGTTCACCACACCGGGGAGTCTGAAGCTACACATGAGGACGCACACAGGGGAGCGGCCTTTCCTGTGTAGCGCATGTGGGAAAGGGTTCACGGCGTCAGGGCAGCTGAAGAGGCACCAAGAGTGTCACATGAGAGACACTGTCCAATCATCTCCTAGTGAAGACACAGGGGTGGCGGTGGCTTCAAAATAAAAGTCCTCTCTAAGCGGACTACGAAATAAGAGTACTGGAAACGTGCCAATGTGTGTCTGAACTGTGATCATGATGGGAGGTTTTACTGCTTCATGATGTCCCTAATGGGACACCATTCCATGTGGGCTCTGGTCAAACAGGACACCCTTCACTCTCGTCAAATGGGACACCATTCACTATGGGCTCTGGTCAAATGGGACACCATTCACTCTGGGCTCTGGTCAAATGAGACACCATTCACTCTGGGCTCTGGTCAAATGGGACACCATTCACTCTGGGCTCTGGTCAAATGAGACACCATTCACTATGGGCTCTGGTCAAATGGGACACCATTCACTATGGGCTCTGGTCAAATGGGACACCATTCACTCTGGGCTCTGGTCAAATGGGACACCATTCACTCTGGGCTCTGGTCAAATGAGACACCATTCACTATGGGCTCTGGTCAAATGAGCTCTGGTCAAATGAGACACCATTCACTCTGGGCTCTGGTCAAATGAGACACCATTCACTATGGGCTCTGGTCAAATGGGACACCATTCACTTTGGCTGGTCAAAAGGACTCTGTGAGGATTAGAAGACTGGTCAAAAGGACTGTGAGGATTAGAAGACTAGTCAAAAGGACTCTGTGAGGATTAGAAGACTGTCAAAAGGACTCTGTGAGGATTAGAAGACTGGTCAAAAGGACTCTGAGGATTAGAAGACTGGTCAAAAGGACTGAGGATTAGAAGAGTGGTCAAAAGGACTCTGTGAGGATTAGAAGACTGGTCAAAAGGACTGTGAGGATTAGAAGACTGGTCAAAAGGTCTTTCTGAGGATTAGAAGATTGGTCAAAAGGACTCTGTGAGGATTAGAAGACTGGTCAAAAGGACTGTGAGGATTAGAAGACTAGTCAAAAGGACTGTGAGGATTAGAAGACTAGTCAAAAGGACTCTGTGAGGATTAGAAGACTGGTCAAAAGGACTGTGAGGATTAGAAGACTGGTCAAAAGGACTGTGAGGATTAGAAGATTGACCAAAAGGACTCTGTGAGGATTAGAAGACTAGTCAAAAGGACTCTGTGAGGATTAGAAGACTGGTCAAAAGGACTGTGAGGATTAGAAGACTGGTCAAAAGGACTCTGTGAGGATTAGAAGACTGGTCAAAAGGACTCTGTGAGGATTAGAAGACTGGTCAAAAGGACTCTGTGAGGATTAGAAGACTGGTCAAAAGGACTCTGTGAGGATTAGAAGACTAGTCAAAAGGACTCTGTGAGGATTAGAAGACTGGTCAAAAGGACTCTGTGAGGATTAGAAGACTGGTCAAAAGGACTCTGTGAGGATTAGAAGACTGGTCAAAAGGACTCTGTGAGGATTAGAAGACTAGTCAAAAGGACTCTGTGAGGATTAGAAGACTGGTCAAAAGGACTCTGTGAGGATTAGAAGACTGGTCAAAAGGACTCTGTGAGGATTAGAAGACTGGTCAAAAGGACTCTGTGAGGATTAGAAGACTAGTCAAAAGGACTCTGTGAGGATTAGAAGACTGGTCAAAAGGACTGTGAGGATTAGAAGACTGGTCAAAAGGACTCTGTGAGGATTAGAAGACTGGTCAAAAGGACTCTGTGAGGATTAGAAGACTGGTCAAAAGGACTCTGTGAGGATTAGAAGACTAGTCAAAAGGACTGTGAGGATTAGAAGACTAGTCAAAAGGACTCTGTGAGGATTAGAAGACTGGTCAAAAGGACTCTGTGAGGATTAGAAGACTGGTCAAAAGGACTCTGTGAGGATTAGAAGACTGGTCAAAAGGACTCTGTGAGGATTAGAAGACTGGTCAAAAGGACTGTGAGGATTAGAAGACTGGTCAAAAGGACTCTGTGAGGATTAGAAGACTGGTCAAAAGGACTCTGTGAGGATTAGAAGACTGGTCAAAAGGACTCTGTGAGGATTAGAAGACTAGTCAAAAGGACTCTGTGAGGATTAGAAGACTGGTCAAAAGGACTCTGTGAGGATTAGAAGACTGGTCAAAAGGACTCTGTGAGGATTAGAAGACTGGTCAAAAGGACTCTGTGAGGATTAGAAGACTGGTCAAAAGGACTCTGTGAGGATTAGAAGACTAGTCAAAAGGACTCTGTGAGGATTAGAAGACTAGTCAAAAGGACTCTGTGAGGATTAGAAGACTGGTCAAAAGGACTAAGGGAGTAGGGACACCATTCAGGACCTACACTATTCCTCCCTTTTGCAGGACGTCAGTTGTTTACTCTGTGAGCTCAAATATGAGCTTTATAAAGTGTCACAGAATGTGATGTTTGACAAGAAATTGTTAATCTGAGTCCTGAATGACACCCAATTTAGTGCACTACGTTTGACCAGGGCTTATAGGGTTCTGGCTAAAAGTAGTGCACTATATAATAGGGAATAGGGTGCCATTTGGGACCCTGGTCTTAATGGTAAAATGTCATCCATCCATTTAGAATGTACACGATCTGATATTGATCATATAACATGGTTCCCAAATGGCACCCTATTCCCTATATAGTGCACTAATGTTGATCAGAGCCTAAAGTAGTGCACTATATAGGGAATAGGGTGCCATTAGGGACACAAAAAAGTGTATAGTATACTACAGTACTAATGAACACATTCTCTGGTAAACACAGTTTACTGATTTTTGTATCTTTTATTATCTGAGTGTTGATCTGATTTTAATAAATAACATCTATTCTACTAATGCGTTTCATCCTGTGAAAACTCAGTTTGAAATAATTAAGTTCCCCTGTCGTCCTGTAGGTGGTGCTATTGAGTCGCATTCACAATGCAGTCCGTAGTTTCCCCTGTCGTCCTGTAGGTGGTGCTATTGAGTCGCATTCACAACGCAGCCAGTGAAGTTTGTTTTTAGCCCATAGCGCTCTGTAGTGCACTGTACAGGGAATAGTGTGCCATTTGTTATGTAGCCTTAGTCCCTCCCTTTAGTGTCACACTAAAGTGTGTTTCCTACTGATAAGGAACTCTTCCTCAGAATGAACATGTATTATCCCCTATAAAAACAGGTGGTTTTTATAACGAAGAATGGACTAAATTAGTCATACCAAAGACTGGAAACAAAATGGGCTGTCGGGGAACTACATGTAATTTAACTACACTGAACAAAAAATATAAATGTCATAATTTCAAAGATTTTACTGAGTTTACAGTTCATATAAGGAAATCAGTCAAGTGCTTGCCCAGGTGAAATTTAAAAGCGGCTGGGCCAGTGGTCTTGAGAGATCTGGAGGGTCAATACCTTTAGTTTGCATCCCGCTTTGATTTCTAGATAAACATTCCTGTGTCTGATCTTCCCAGTTTTGGTTTTGCTTCCTGACTTTTCAGTTTGGGTTTTTATTTTGTTTGCCTCTTGGGAAAATTTAGTGGGTGTCTTTTACGTTCCAGTTGTTGTTGTTGCTAGTCAACTATCGGTGGACACCCCCATGAGTGTCTTTCAGAACCCCTCCTGTTTCGTTTTGGTTGTTGTTGTTGCTAGTCAACTATCGGTGGACACCCCCATGAGTGTCTTTCAGAACCCCTCCTGTTTCGTTTTGGTTGTTGTTGTTGCTAGTCAACTATCGGTGGACACCCCCATGAGTGTCTTTCAGAACCCCTCCTGTTTCGTTTTGGTTGTTGTTGTTGCTAGTCAACTATCGGTGGACACCCCCCATGAGTGTCTTTCAGAACCCCTCCTGTTTCGTTTTGGTTGTTGTTGTTGCTAGTCAACTATCGGTGGACACCCCCATGAGTGTCTTTCAGAACCCCTCCTGTTTCGTTTTGGTTGTTGTTGTTGCTAGTCAACTATCGGTGGACACCCCCATGAGTGTCTTTCAGAACCCCTCCTGTTTCGTTTTGGTTGTTGTTGTTGCTAGTCAACTATCGGTGGACACCCCCATGAGTGTCTTTCAGAACCCCTCCTGTTTCATTTTGGTTGTTGTTGTTGCTAGTCAACTATCGGTGGACACCCCCATGAGTGTCTTTCAGAACCCCTCCTGTTTCGTTTTGGTTGTTGTTGTTGCTAGTCAACTATCGGTGGACACCCCCATGAGTGTCTTTCAGAACCCCTCCTGTTTCGTTTTGGTTGTTGTTGTTGCTAGTCAACTATCGGTGGACACCCCCATGAGTGTCTTTCAGAACCCCTCCTGTTTCGTTTTGGTTACACTTTATTTGGATAGTGCAGATTTGGTATCTATAGATCCTCTACAGTTGGTCATACTATCAACAAACAATCTGTTCATAAGCAACTGCTTGCCAAGGTTAGACTAAGGGTTATGGTAAGGGTAAGTTTAGGGTCAGGATAAGGGTTAAGGTTACGTTAGATCTAGTAGCTAGTGGAAATGTTACTGATAGTCTGTAGAACATCTACAGATGGACTATCCAAACAAACAATCTGTTCATAAGCAACTGCTTGCCAAGGTTAGAATAAGGGTTATGGTAAGGGTAAGTTTAGGGTCAGGATAAGGTTACGTTTTTTTTTTTCTTTTTTTTCACCTTTATTTAACCAGGTAGGCTAGTTGAGAACAAGTTCTCATTTGCAACTGCGACCTGGCCAAGATAAAGCATAGCAGTGTGAGCAGACAACACAGAGTTACACATGGAATAAACAATTAACAAGTCAATAACACAGTAGAAAACAAAGGGGGGAGTCTATATACACCTATGAGCTGTTCCCATGACTTGTGTGTGTGCAAAAGGCATGAGGTAGGCGAATAATTACAATTTTGCAGATTAACACTGGAGTGATAAATGATCAGATGGTCATGTACAGGTAGAGATACTGGTGTGCAAAAGAGCAGAAAAGTAAATAAATAAAAACAGTATGGGGATGAGGTAGGTGAAAATGGGTGGGCTATTTACCAATAGACTATGTACAGCTGCAGCGATCGGTTAGCTGCTCAGATAGCTGAAGTTTGAAGTTGGTGAGGGAGATAAAAGTCTCAACTTCAGCGATTTTTGCAATTCGTTCCAGTCACAGGCAGCAGAGTACTGGAACGAAAGGCGGCCAAATGAGGTGTTGGCTTTAGGGATGATCAGTGAGATACACCTGCTGGAGCACGTGCTACGGATGGGTGTTGCCATCGTGACCAGTGAACTGAGATAAGGCGGAGCTTTACCTAGCATGGACTTGTAGATGACCTGGAGCCAGTGGGTCTGGCGACGAATATGTAACGAGGGCCAGCCGACTAGAGCATACAAGTCGCAGTGGTGGGTGGTATAAAGTGCTTTAGTGACAAAACGGATGGCACTGTGATAGACTGCATCCAGTTTGCTGAGTAGAGTGTTGGAAGCCATTTTGTAGATGACATTGCCGAAGTCGAGGATCGGTAGGATAGTCAGTTTTACTAGGGTAAGCTTGGCGGCGTGAGTGAAGGAGGCTTTGTTGCGGAATAGAAAGCCGACTCTTGATTTGATTTTCGATTGGAGATGTTTGATATGAGTCTGGAAGGAGAGTTTGCAGTCTAGCCAGACACCTAGGTACTTATAGATGTCCACATAATCAAGGTCGGAACCATCCAGGGTGGTGATGCTAGTCGGGCATGCGGGTGCAGGCAGCGATCGGTTGAAAAGCATGCATTTGGTTTTACTAGCGTTTAAGAGCAGTTGGAGGCCACGGAAGGAGTGTTGTATGGCATTGAAGCTTGTTTGGAGGTTAGATAGCACAGTGTCCAATGACGGGCCGAAAGTATATAGAATGGTGTCGTCTGCATAGAGGTGGATCAGGGAATCGCCCGCAGCAAGAGCAACATCATTGATATATACAGAGAAAAGAGTCGGCCCGAGAATTGAACCCTGTGGCACCCCCATAGAGACTGCCAGAGGACCGGACAGCATGCCCTCCGATTTGACACACTGAACTCTGTCTGCAAAGTAATTGGTGAACCAGGCAAGGCAGTCATCCGAAAAACCGAGGCTACTGAGTCTGCCGATAAGAATATGGTGATTGACAGAGTCGAAAGCCTTGGCAAGGTCAATGAAGACGGCTGCACAGTACTGTCTTTTATCGATGGCGGTTATGATATCGTTTAGTACCTTGAGTGTGGCTGAGGTGCACCCGTGACTGGCTCGGAAACCAGATTGCACAGCGGAGAAGGTACGGTGGGATTCGAGATGGTCAGTGACCTGTTTGTTGACTTGGCTTTCAAGACCTTAGATAGGCAGGGCAGGATGGATATAGGTCTGCTTTGTAACAGTTTGGGTCCAGGGTGTCTCGCCCTTTGAAGAGGGGGATGACTGCGGCAGCTTTCCAATCCTTGGGGATCTCAGACGATATGAAAGAGAGGTTGAACAGGCTGGTAATAGGGGTTGCGACAATGGCGGCGGATAGTTTCAGAAATAGGGGGTCCAGATTGTCAAGCCCAGTTGATTTGTATGGGTCCAGGTTTTGCAGCTCTTTCAGAACATCTGCTATCTGGATTTGGGTAAAGGAGAACCTGGAGAGGCTTGGGCGAGGAGCTGCTGGGGGGGCGGAGCTGTTGGCCGAGGTTGGAGTAGCCAGGCGGAAGGCATGGCCAGCCGTTGAGAAATGCTTATTGAAGTTTTCGATAATCATGGATTTATCGGTGGTGACCGTGTTACCTAGCCTCAGTGCAGTGGGCAGCTGGGAGGAGGTGCTCTTGTTCTCCATGGACTTCACAGTGTCCCAGAACTTTTTGGAGTTGGAGCTACAGGATGCAAACTTCTGCCTGAAGAAGCTGGCCTCAGCTTTCCTGACTGACTGCGTGTATTGGTTCCGGACTTCCCTGAACAGTTGCATATCACAGGGACTATTCGATGCTATTGCAGTCTGCCACAGGATGTTTTTGTGCTGGTCGAGGGCAGTCAGGTCTGGGGTGAACCAAGGACTGTATCTGTTCTTAGTTCTGCATTTTTTGAACGGAGCATGCTTATCTAAAATGGTGAGGAAGTTACTTTTAAAGAATGACCAGGCATCCTCAACTGACGGGATGAGGTCAATGTCCTTCCAGGATACCCGGGCCAGGTCGATTAGAAAGGCCTGCTCACAGAAGTGTTTTAGGGAGCGTTTGACAGTGATGAGGGGTGGTCGTTTGACTGCGGCTCCGTAGCGGATACAGGCAATGAGGCAGTGATCGCTGAGATCCTGGTTGAAGACAGCGGAGGTGTATTTGGAGGGCCAGTTGGTCAGGATGACGTCTATGAGGGTGCCCTTGTTTACAGAGTTAGGGTTGTACCTGGTGGGTTCCTTGATGATTTGTGTGAGATTGAGGGCATCTAGCTTAGATTGTAGGACTGGTGGGGGTGTTAAGCATATCCCAGTTTAGGTCACCTAACAGAACAAACTCTGAGGCTAGATGGGGGGCGATCAATTCACAAATGGTGTCCAGGGCACAGCTGGAAGCTGAGGGGGGTCGGTAGCAGGCGGCAACAGTGAGAGACTTATTTCTGGAGAGAGTAATTTTCAAAATTAGTAGTTCGAACTGTTTGGGTATGGACCTGGAAAGTATGACATTACTTTGCAGGCTATCTCTGCAGTAGACTGCAACTCCTCCCCCTTTGGCAGTTCTATCTTGACGGAAGATGTTATAGTTGGGTATGGAAATCTCTGAATTTTTGGTGGTAGATCTAGTAGCTAGTGGAAATGTTACTGATAGTCTGTAGAACATCTACAGATGGACTATCCAAACAAAGTGTTACCTTGGTTTTTGCCAGAGCACTACACAGCTGATTAAAATAATCAAAGCTTGATGAGTTGATTATTTAAAATCAGCTGTGTATGACTTGGACAAAATCTCAAATACACACCCCTTAGGGACCCCAGGGCAGAGTTTGCGAAAAGCTGTCTCATTACAGAAACAGGAGATTGACTAGTGTCCTGTCCAGGAGGTGTACTGGTACATCAAGCTGTCTCACTACAGAAACAGGAGACAGAGCAGGAGCCTATGAGCTGTTCCAGTTCACACAACCCAGGACTTGTGCATGGCTGCTTGCTTACTCAGGGAGGGAGAGGTGGAAGGGGTAAGACGGGAGGGAGAGAGGGGTTGGAGAGCGGCATGGAAGGCAGAGAGAGCGAGAGGGGTTGGAGAGTGGCATGGAAGGCAGAGAGAGAGAGGGGTTGGAGAGTGGCATGGAAGGCAGAGGGGTTGGAGAGTGGCATGGAAGGCAGAAGGCAGGGTTGGAGAGTGGCATGGAAGGCAGAGAGGGGTTGGAGAGTGGCATGGAAGGCAGAGAGAGAGGGGTTGGAGAGCATGGGGGTTGGAGAGTGGCATGGAAGGCAGAGCAGGGGTTGGAGAGTGGCATGGAAGGCAGATAGGGTTGGAGAGTTGGGGAAGAGAGTGGCATGGAAGGCAAGGGGTTGTGAGAGTGGCATGGAAAAGCAGAGAGAGAGAGAGAGAGAGGCGGCGGGTGGAGAGTATGAGTATGGAATATGTGTGTGGCTATTTCTGGCTATTTCTGGTGTTTCACAGTTTAAAAGTGGTTTCAGATTTCTCATCCTACTTCACACGGGCTCCGAATATACTACTGTGTCCGTGAGAAGCAGGGCTATTGCTCAAGTCCATGTAGCATAAGAGCACCTCCTCCCAGCTGCCCACTGCTCTGAGGCTAGGAAACATTGTTACCACTGATAAATCCACTATATTTGAGAATTTCAATAAGCATTTCTCTACGGCTGGCTATGCTTTCTGCCTGGCTATCCCTACCCCGGTCAACTGCCCGGCACCCTCCACAGCAACCCGTCCAAGCCCCCACCATTTCTCCTTCACCCAAATCCAGACAGCTGATGTTCTGAAAGAGCTGCAAAATCTGGACCCCTATAAATCAGCCGGGCTAGACAATGTGGACCCTCTCTTTCTAAAATGATCTGCCGAAATTGTTGCAACCCCTATTACTAGCCTGTTCAACCTCTCTTTCGTATTGTCTGAGATTCCCAAAGATTGGAAAGCTGCCGCGGTCATCCCCCTCTTCAAAGGGTTAACAAACAGATTACCGACCATTTCGAATCCCACCGTACCTTCTCCGCTATGCAATCTGGTTTCAGAGCTGGTCATGGGTGCACCTCAGCCACGCTCAAGGTCCTAAACGATATCATAACCGCCATCGATAAGAGACATTACTGTGCAGCTGTATTCATCGACCTGGCCAAGGCTTTTGACTCTGTCAATCACCCCATTCTTATTGACAGACTCGACTGCCTTGGTTTCTTAAATGATTGCCTCGCCTGGTTTACCAACTACTTCTCTGATAGAGTTCAGTGTGTCAAATCGGAGGGCCTGTTGTCCGGACCTCTGGCCGTCTATGGGGGTGCCACAGGGTTCAATTCTCGGGCCGACTCTTTTCTCTGTATACATCAATGATGTAGCTCTTGCTGCTGGTGATTCTCTGATCCACCTCTACACAGACAACACCATTTTGTATACCTCTGGCCCTTCTTTGGACACTGTGTTAACTAACCTCCAGACGAGCTTCAATGCCATACAACTCTCCTTCCGTGGCCTCCAACTGCTCTTAAACGCAAGTAAAACTAAACGAATGCTATTCAATCGATCACTGCCCGCAACTGCCCTCCATCTTCACTACTTTGGACGGCTCTGACTTAGAAAACGTGGACAACTACAAATACCTAGGTGTCTGGTTAGACTGTAAACTCTCCTTCCAGACTCGCATTAAGCATCTCCAATCCAAAATTAAATCTAGAATTGGCTTCCTATATCGCAACAAAGCATCCTTCATTCATGCAGCCAAACATACCCTTGTAAAACTGACCATCCTACCTATCCTCGACTTCTGCAATGTCATTATAAAATAGCCTCCAACACTCTACTCAACAAATTGGATGCAGTCTATCACAGTGCCATCTGTTTTGTCACCAAAGCCCCATATACTACCCACCACTGCGACCTGTACGCTCTCGTTGGTTGGCCCTCGCTTCATACTCGTCGCCAAACCCACTGGCTACAGGTTATCTACAAGTTTCTGCTAGGTAAAGCCCCGCCTTATCTCAGCTCACTGGTCACCATAGCAGCACACACTCGTAGCACGCGCTCCAGCAGGTATATCTCACTGGTCACCCCCAAAGCCTATTCCTCCTTTGGTCGTCTTTCCTTCCAGTTATCTGCCTGTCAATGACTGGAACCGACTGCAAAAATCACTGAAGCTGGAGACTCATATCTCCCTCACTAGCTTTAAGCAGCAGCTGTCAGAGCAGCTCACAGACCACTGCACCTGTACATAGCCCATCTGTAAACAGCCCATCCAATCTACCTCATCCCCACACTGTATTTATTTATCCTGCTCCTTTGCACCCCAGAATCTCTACTTGCACATTAATCTTCTGCACATCTACCATTCCAGTGCTATATTGTAATTACTTCGCCACTATGGCCTATTTATTGCCTTACCTCCTTATCTTACCTCTTTTGCACTCACTGTATATAGACTTTTTGTTTAATTCTTTCTACTGTATTATTGACTGTATGTTTTGTTTGTCCATGTGTAACTCTGTGTTGTTGTTTGAGTCGAATTGCTATGCTTTATCTTGGCCAGGTCGCAGTTGTAAATGAGAACTAGTTCTCAACTAGCCTACCTGGTTAAATAAAGGTGTTCTCAACTAGCCTACCTGGTTAAATAAAGGTGTTCTCAACTAGCCTACCTGGTTAAATAAAGGTGTTCTCAACTAGCCTACCTGGTTAAATAAAGGTGTTCTCAACTAGCCTACCTGGTTAAATAAAGGTGTTCTCAACTAGCCTACCTGGTTAAATAAAGGTGTTCTCAACTAGCCTACCTGGTTAAATAAAGGTGTTCTCAACTAGCCTACCTGGTTAAATAAAGGTGTTCTCAACTAGCCTACCTGGTTAAATAAAGGTGTTCTCAACTAGCCTACCTTGTTAAATAAAGGTGAAATAAATGTAAAAATAAAAATGCAAGCCATTTCAATATACGGTGTCCACACATTACAGTTCGCTAAGCAGGGAACTTCAGCTTCCTATTGGAATCCAGCCAGAGAGGGGATAGCCAACAATTGGACTGTTTGTTCACCCACAATCTACATTCAGAATGACTGACAGGGTTAGAGAGATTAATAAATAACACTCCCTTAACCATCTAACTCTTAGCTACTCAAACAACCATTTCAGTAACAGGGTACAATAAATCAGGGGGATACATGCTTCACAGACGGAGGCCAGTGTCAGAAACAGCTGGACATCACAGTTTATAGTGAGTGATGTTTCTCTCTTGTCTTCACTAGTGTTTTTTTTTCTCCCTTTTTCCTGGTATCCAATTGGTAGTTACAGTCTTGTCCCATCGCTGTATCTCCCGTACTAACTCGGGAGAGGCGAAGGTTCGAGAGCCATGCGTCCTCTGAAACACAACCCAACCAAGTCGCACTGCTTCTTGACACAATGCCCACTTAACCTGGAAGCCAGCTGCACCAATGTGTCGGAGGAAACACCGTACACCTGGCGACTGTGTCAGCGTACACTGCTCCCGGCCCGCCACAGGAGTCGCTAGAGCATGATGGGACAAGAACATCCCTGGCGGCCAAACCCCTCCCCTAACCTGGACGACGCTGAGCCAATTGTGCGCCGCGCCATGGGTCTCCCGGTCGCGGCCCGGCTGCGACCGATCCTGGACTCGAACCCAGAATCTTTAGTGGCACAGCTAGCACTGCAATACTACTCAGGAGGCCCCTTCACTGGTGTTTCTGAATGTATACTGCAGTATGACTCTGCACTGTTTAATCAGTGTGTGTGTGTGTGTGTGTGTTTCCATTCCTCCACAGAGCTTTCAGACTGTGTGTCCATCAGCTATTTGCTGCAGCCTCCACACTCTGGTCTAATGGTTGAAGGGGGATCAGGACCAGCTACAGTGTGGTGACCATGGAGTTGAGGGGGATCAGGACCAGCAGTGTGGTGACCATGGAGTTGAGGGGGATCAGGACCAGCTAGTGTGGTGACCATGGAGTTGAGGGGGATCAGGACCAGCTAGTGTGGTGACCATGGAGTTGAGGGGGATCAGGACCAGCTAGTGTGGTGACCATGGAGTTGAGGGGGATCAGGACCAGCTAGTGTGGTGACCATGGAGTTGAGGGGGATCAGGACCAGCTAGTGTGGTGACCATGGAGTTGAGGGGGATCAGGACCAGCTAGTGTGGTGACCATGGAGTTGAGGGGGATCAGGACCAGCTAGTGTGGTGACCATGGAGTTGAGGGGGACAGGACCAGCTAGTGTGGTGACCATGGAGTTGAGGGGGGGGATCAGGACCAGCTACAGTGTGGTGACCATGGAGTTGAGGGGGATCAGGACCAGCTACAGTGTGGTGACCATGGAGTTGAGGGGGATCAGGACCAGCTACAGTGTGGTGACCATGGAGTTGAGGGGGATCAGGACCAGCTACAGTGTGGTGACCATGGAGTTGAGGGGGATCAGGACCAGCTAGTGTGGTGACCATGGAGTTGAGGGGGATCAGGACCAGCTAGTGTGGTGACCATGGAGTTGAGGGGGATCAGGACCAGCTAGTGTGGTGACCATGGAGTTGAGGGGGATCAGGACCAGCTACAGTGTGGTGACCATGGAGTTGAGGGATCAGGACCAGCTACAGTGTGGTGACCATGGAGTTGACCATGGAGGGGATCAGGACCAGCTACAGTGTGGTGACCATGGAGTTGAGGGGGATCAGGACCAGCTACAGTGTGGTGACCATGGAGTTGAGGGGGATCAGGACCAGCTACAGTGTGGTGACCATGGAGTTGAGGGGGATCAGGACCAGCTACAGTGTGGTGACCATGGAGTTGAGGGGGATCAGGACCAGCTAGTGTGGTGACCATGGAGTTGAGGGGGTCAGGACCAGCAGTGGGTGACCATGGAGTTGGGGGATCAGGACCAGCTACAGTGTGGTGACCATGGAGTTGAGGGGGATCAGGACCAGCTAGCAGTGTGGTGACCATGGAGTTGAGGGGGGGGATCAGGACCAGCTACAGTGTGGTGACCATGGAGTTGAGGGGGATCAGGACCAGCTAGTGTGGTGACCATGGAGTTGAGGGGGATCAGGACCAGCTACAGTGTGGTGACCATGGAGTTGACCATGGAGTTGAGGGGGATCAGGACCAGCTACAGTGTGGTGACCATGTGGAGTTGAGGGGGATCAGGACCAGCTACAGTGTGGTGACCATGGAGTTGAGGGGGATCAGGACCAGCTACAGTGTGGTGACCATGGAGTTGAGGGGGATCAGGACCAGCTACAGTGTGGTGACCATGGAGTTGAGGGGGATCAGGACCAGCTACAGTGTGGTGACCATGGAGTTGAGGGGGATCAGGACCAGCTACAGTGTGGTGACCATAGTGTGGTGACCATGGAGTTTCAGGACCAGAGTGTGGTGACCATGGAGTTGAGGGGGATCAGGACCAGCTACAGTGTGGTGACCATGGAGTTGAGGGGGATCAGGACCAGCTACAGTGTGGTGACCATGGAGTTGAGGGGGATCAGGACCAGCTACAGTGTGGTGACCATGGAGTTGAGGGGGATCAGGACCAGCTACAGTGTGGTGACCATGGAGTTGAGGGAGATCAGGACCAGCTAGTGTGGTGACCATGGAGTTGAGGGGGATCCGGACCAGCTACAGTATGGTGACCATGGAGTTGAGGGGGATCAGGTTCACAGTTTATAGTGACGGCAGCTGTTTCTGGAGGACTTCTTCCTTAGTAGTGGTTCTGGAGTTCTGGAGTTCTGGTGTTCTGGAGTTCTGGTGTTCTGGAGTTCTGGTGTTCAACCTCAATTTAAAAAAAAGCTATTATGCATTGAAACAACTTCACACTCAAACATTACAATGTTTGGTTTATGGCCCCTCAAAGATAACATTAGCTTATGATCAGCTTATAGACTACTTCCCCAAGTCAGATTCAGCATGGGACTACAATAGACTACTTCCCCAAGTCAGATTCAGCACGGGTCTACAATACTTCTACATTGTTAGAGTATTGGTACATAGCAGAAAAACGCTCTGAGCCTGATTAGATATAGTCGACATGATAACTTTTCAGCTAGCTAGCTAGAAGGCGTGGTAGACGATGAAATGAACAGACGTCAGTCCAATCAAAGTAACCGGAGAAAATACGTTGACGTATCAGTGGCTGATGACCTCAAGCCTTATTGGACTGGCACTGCCAATGTAACTACAGCAGCACCCAAGTGCGCAGAAGTTGCCTGTTTGTTTTGTTTTCTAACTGATACGATATAATGTTTGGGGGTGTGACTTGTAGGAGGCGTGGCCTTAATCGCTCCGTGTGAACACCAGTGGGAGGAAGTGTCAACGCCAAATTGTCTGGTATGTTGACAATAAAGACAACTTGTACGTTGCCAGTTCTGTAGTCTTAATGAGACTGACGTAAAATCACGCGATACCAAAGAGAACGTTAGGGTTCTATTTTCAAGACAGTGAACATTTTATCACGATATTGTGACACGAATGAATGGCAGAATTAGATGTACTTACTCTTTCTCTCTCTTACCCTCTATCTCTCTAACTTTTTTTTCTCTCTCTTACAATAGCTTACAGGGGGGATATCCGGGGGCTTGAGGTACCGGAACGCATGAGGAAAAAAAAGTGTCAACCACAAAGTAGCAGCGCAGCAGAGCAAACAGCCAAGTAGCCTACTATATATGGTGGTGAAACAGGACAGCGCGCTTCAAGGTGATGATTCCTTCAAACCAGTTTAGACGTCACTACTGAACACCGGTCATACGCATATAGCCTATACCAGGGGCAGTCAACTCTGACCCTACGAGGTCCGGAGCCTGCTGGTTTTCTGTTCTGCCTGATAATTGATTGCACACACCAGGTGTCCCAGGTGTAAATCATTCCCTGATTAGAAGGGAACCATTTTTTAAAAAGTACAGTGGAACTGGCTTCAAGATCCAGAGTTGAGTTTGAGGGGCCTATAGTATGCCAACCTACTCGAGTTTAGCTGTGGGGCTTAAACAAGTCTGAATTTCTTATAGCCTCATTTTCGAGACATCAATGTTGAGCAACATGTTTAGTCGTTATTGCAGAACAAGGGCCATATGCACATGAACACACACTCAGCTGTGGGCCTTACAACACGGGCCATATGCACATGAACACACACTCAGCTGTGGGCCTTACAACACGGGCCATATGCACATGAATGACAACACGGGCCATATGCACATCAGCTGTGGGCCTTACAACACGGGCCATATGCACATGAACACACACTCAGCTGTGGGCCTTACAACACGGGCCATATGCACATGAACACACACTCAGCTGTGGGCCTTACAACACGGGCCATATGCACATGAACACACACTCAGCTGTGGGCCTTACAACACGGGCCATATGCACATGAACACACACTCAGCTGTGGGCCTTACAACACGGGCCATATGCACATGAACACACACTCAGCTGTGGGCCTTACAACACGGGCCATATGCACATGAACACACACTCAGCTGTGGGCCTTACAACACGGGCCATATGCACATGAACACACACTCAGCTGTGGGCCTTACAACACGGGCCATATGCACATGAACACACACTCAGCTGTGGGCCTTACAACACGGGCCATATGCACATGAACACACACTCAGCTGTGGGCCTTACAACACGGGCCATGTGCACATGAACACACACTCAGCTGTGGGCCTTACAACACGGGCCATATGCACATGAACACACACTCAGCTGTGGGCCTTACAACACGTCAATGTAACAGTAGGACAAATATCACAATATCAGAATATAACTTCAATCAATGTAGACTACAGCAGAACACACATGAGGATTTATCGGCCTCCTTCTGTTGTAATATGAAGCACGTTCACGTTAACTTCACAGTACACAACTGTGTTCCCGTCTTAGTTTTCTAAACCTTCCCACAATGCCTTTCCACATGTCAAGTCCATTTAACTCCTGACAGTCAATTTGTTGTGTCTGTGACATGTATCCTCTTTGTAAGTCTGTTCGAAAGACTTCATGTACTCTTTAGCTTGGTCTACAATGCTTGCTGCCACTAAATGCACCTTGGTTCGGGATGTTCAATTTCTTGCTCAAAGCCATTTTAAGGCTGTCAGGAAGAATGCATATTTTCTTTCTCTCTGTCGGATCTATAATCAACTTCCTGCCGTGCAGATTCACTTCCTCTGTTTAGCTCCCCGGCGACTGGACAAACATGTCCGTTACCATGGAGACACCGCGAACTTAATTGATCAGGGAATATGAGAATATATCAATAGAATGTGTTTTTCAGGGGTTTCAGAGTGAGAAACACCAATGATTCTTTCATTCTGGTTCTGTTTGATTAAAGTGACACCTCTAACCTAAACAACACTCCATTATAGACAACTGTCCTGATCTGGGTCACTGTTACTGTTTGATGAAAGACACCTCTAACCTAAACAACACTCCATTATAGACGACTGTCCTGATCTGGGTCACTGTTACTGTTTGATGAAAGACACCTCTAACCTAAACAACACTCCATTATAGACGACTGCCCTTAACTCTCTCACTCACTCACTCACTCACTCACTCACTCACTCACACACATATATATATATATAGATTGGACACCAGTGTCAGTGATAGAATTATGTGTGTGACAATGCAGATGTTGGTTGACTGGTTGATATCTGCCCTCCTGCCTATACCCTCTTCCTCTCCACCCCTGCCCTCTATCCTCTCCTATTGTCCCATACACTAATCTATACTCTTATTTATGCTTTGGGCGAGTGCACTGCAGTTCTCCCTCGAGTTCGTGACCCCGACTATGAATACCACTGCTGTAGATAATAGAAGACTCAGAGAGAGAGGAGGAAGAGGAGGGGTCGCTGGGGCGTTTTCCAGTCTAGACTACTTTCACTTTCAACGGTCTTCTGCAAAGCAGAACGAGCGCATTTCTTCATCAGCTCGTCTAACAGAATAGCGGAATACTTCACCGAGGGACGTTCGTTGTTAGTTCGATGGAAAATTGAGATTTTAATTGGTCTACTTATTTCATCATTGTCTCTGTATTGTGACTTCACCGGTAAGTTAGACTTCTGTCTAATTCCACAACTCTGTGACGAGTGCGGAATTAAGTTGAGTTTAATAGTTTAGGTATTTTTTCTGTTTTGTTTCCTTAAATACATGTTGGTACTGTGCATTTGATTTCAAGTCTTTTAGATAACTAATGACTGACAGTGAATGGGTGAATTCTTTAGGAATACATCCTCCCTCCTGCCATGGTTCAATGACGTATTAAATTCCATGTGTGTGTACGTGTTAGTGGTGCGCAGGTCAGCTGTTTGTTCAACCGCACCCGTCCAGAATTGCTAATAACCCATCCACAACAACCCGACTAGATGTGATGAAGTGAAAATCTGAGGGCCGCACCCAACCCTAACCCGCAAATATAGAAAATATGCAATAGGCTACAGTCAAAGAGAGCGGAACGATTTTTTTTGACAGGGGGAGTAGTTTTTTTTATAAACCTGATTTAGATATAAATGATAATTTCCTACATTTTGGTAGGCTGTTTGTTAGTCGACTATTCTATAATTAGATGCATGTAGCTTCTCCTTTGTCATTATATGTTGACCTAGAATACTACATAAACCCTTGATCAACGTAATAATGTAATAGATCGATAGAATGAACGCTTCAATCTAGTTGACATCCGTAAAGTTCTCTCTGTCATCTTACGCAGAGCGAAGACGTTTAGGGACCGGCGAGAAAATACAATGACGCAACAAAAATAAAACGGAAAAGATTTTCTGTGCAAAATGTCCAAATGACATCAATTTGACCGGTTGTAAAGGAGAAAGAAAGCTGTGAAAATGAAACCCAATATGTTTCTGATGAGGTTGCAGTTCGGCTTTTATGTGGTTGAAATACTATCAGGTTTAATGATGTTTAATGATGAAGACGGCACCTCTACAGATGGTATCTAACGGAGCTTTGTATTCTCTCAAGTAGGCAGAAATAAAGAATTCATATTTCTCCGCTCCTGTTCCCAAGTCCACATTTTGTCAACATTTGGTGTATCATTTTACTGCAAGAAATGCTTAGTTCTGCAAGAGTTCATATTATGGCTATATGAGAAGTTATAGACCTACCAACAGATTTCCGTTTCCATGCAATACATCTGAACAGAAGGCTGCAGTTCCCTTGATGTGCCATAGCCCCTATTTCCATGCAATACATCTGAACAGAAGGATGCAGTTCCCTTGATGTGCCATAGCCCCTATTTCCATGCAATACATCTGAACAGAAGGATGCAGTTCCCTTGATGTGCCATAGCCCCTATTTCCATGTAATACATCTGAACAGAAGGATGCAGTTCCCTTGATGTGCCATAGCCCCTATTTCCATGTAATACATCTGAACAGAAGGATGCAGTTCCCTTGATGTGCCATAGCCCCTATTTGAAGTCCCGTCTTGTGACTGTCGAATTTATATATTACCTCCCAATCATCTCGTTTACCACTTCTTTTCCAAACGTTACTTTTCTGGCTCTCCTTTCTCTTTATTTTCAACTTTCCCTTCGCAGCATTTCGTCTTATTTAATTCAACGTCGACAATGTCCCTTTTTGCCCTCCGTGGATTGACGTTAACTTTTGCTGCCAAAAGCATTATTTTGTCGATTGTCCGTTTCGGCTATTTGGCGAGCGTGCAGTTAAGCTCTAAAGTTTTGGTTTATACACTAATACCAGATAGCCTAAAATAATGAAAGAAAAACCTAAATTTAGCCTGAATAAATTACACAAGAATTATACATTTATAGATTTATTTAAGCGATACTTCCTCTTTTTTCAACCCACTCAACCCGCCCTTCAGCCACACACAATTGAATGACCCTATGAGTCAACACGTGCATCACTAGTGTGTGCGGTATGTGTGTATGCGTGATTCACAGTTAAAGGGGTGGTTGGCATTATATGTGTTAATATAAATAAATCAGAGGGATTCACAGTTAAAGGGGTGGTTGGCATTATATGTGTTAATATAAATAAATCAGAGGGATTCACAGTTAAAGGGGTGGTTGGCATTATATGTGTTAATATAAATAAATCAGAGGGATTCACAGTTAAAGGGGGTGGTTGGCATTATATGTGTTAATATAAATAAATCAGAGGGATTCACAGTTAAAGGGGGTGGTTGGCATTATATGTGTTAATATAAATAAATCAGAGGGATTCACAGTTAAAGGGGGTGGTTGGCATTACATGTTAATTGTCGTAAACCGTACAATTCGAAAAACACATTTGTTATAAAATAATATTTGTATTAGTGTTGCGATGTTATTATATATAAAGCATTATAAACTGGGTGGTTCGAGCCCTGATTGCTGATTGGCTGACAGCTGTGGTATATCAGACCGTATACCAAAGGTATGACATTTTTACTGCGCTAATTATGTTGGTAACCAGTTTGTAACAGCAATAAAGCGTCTCAGGGTGTGTGATATATGGCCAATATACCACGGCTACGGGCTGTGTTCTATTTTCTTATTTTATTTATTTAAATGTTTTTTTAATTTTTTTTTTACTTCAGTTTATTTTAGTAAATATTTTTCTTAGCACTTATTTTTCTTAAAAGGCATTGTTGGTTAAAGGGCTTGTCAGTAAGCATTTCACTGTAAGTCTATACACCTGTTGGATTTTGGCGCATGTGACAAATAACATTTGATTTATCCAGGCACTCTGCGTTGGGTCATGCCTTAAGAACAGCCCTCAGCCGTGGTATATTGGCCATATACCACACACCCTCGGGCCTTATTACTTAATCATAAAATGTGTGGTTTGCAACACTTAACACCCAATGTTAAATATAAGCAACATGAATTTTAAGTGGCTATACTATACATCTCTGGACATCTGATGAGCATTTCGCATTGAACTCACCTTTTTGACCACAGACTGTTTCGGAGGTGCAGAATTGCCTTGTTGACAACCTGCAAAGGCGTGCAATTTAGAATGATTTCTGGTCTGGTAATTACAAAGATCGTCCACTAGATGGTGACAAAACTGTTTATTTCTAGGATCTCGTCTAAGAGAATTGTGTTTTGTTTTTTTCATGTTTTGATCGGCTACAGGCACGATAGATCTGCACCAGAGGCTCCTCTGTCCTCCACTCGTTACCTGTATTAATGGCACCTGTTTGGCACGATAGACCTGCACCCGAGGCTCCTCTGTCCTCCACTCGTTACCTGTATTAATGGCACCTGTTTGAACTTGTTATCAGTATAAAAGTCCAGGACCTCAAACAGTCACACTCCAAGCTCCACTATGGCCAAGACCAAAGAGCTGTCAAAGGACACCAGAAACAAAATTGTAGACCTGCACCAGGCTGGGAAGACTGACTCTGCAACAGGTAAGCAGCTTGATTTGAAGAAATCAACTGTGGGAGCAATTATTAGGGAATGGAAGACATACAAGACCACTGATAATCTCCCTCGATCTGGGACTCCACGCAAGATCTCACCCCGTGGGGTCAAAATGATCACAAGAACGGTGAGCAAAAATCCCAGAACCACACAGGGGGACCTAGTGAATGACCTGCAGAGAGCTGGTACTGACTAACAAAGCCTACCATCAGTAACACACTACGCCACAAGGGACTCAAATCCTACAGTGCCAGTCGTGTCCCCCTGCTTAAGCCAGTACATGTCCAGGCCCTTCTGAAGTTTGCTAGAGAGCATTTGGATGATCCAGAAGAAGATTGGGAGAATGTCATATGGTCAGATGAAACCAAAATATAACTTTTTGGTAAAAACTCAACTCGTCGTGTTTGGAGGACAAAGAATGCTGAGTTGCATCCAAAGAACACCATACCTACTGTGAAGCATGGGGGTGGAAACATCATGCTTTGGGGCTGTTTTTCTGCAAAGGGACCAGGACGACTGATCCGTGTAAAGGAAAGAATGAATGGGGCCATGTATCGTGAGATTTTGAGTGAAAACCTCTTTCCATCAGCAAGGGCATTGAAGATGAAACGTGGCTGGGTCTTTCAGCATGACAATGATCCCAAACACACCGCCCGGGCAACGAAGGAGTGGCTTCGTAAGAAGCATTTCAAGGTCCTGGGGTGGCCTAGCCAGTCTCCAGATCTCAACCCCATAGAAAATCTTTGGAGGGAGTTGAAAGTCCACATTGCCCAGCAACAGCCCCAAAACATCACTGCTCTAGAGGAGATCTGCATGGAGGAATGGGCCAAAATACCAGCAACAGTGTGTGAAAACCTTGTGAAGACTTACAGAAAACGTTTGGCTTCTGTCATTGCCAACAAAGGGTATATAACAAAGTATTGAGATAAACTTTTGTTATTGACCAAATACTTATTTTCCACCATAATTTGTAAATAAATTCATAAAAAATCATACAATGTGATTTTATGGATTTTTTTTCTCATTTTGTCTGTCATAGTTGAAGTGTACCTATGATGAAAATTACAGGCCTCTCTCATCTTTTTAAGTGGGAGAACTTGCACAGCTGGTGGCTGACTAAATACTTTTTTGCCCCACTGTATATATACACACACACATGCTGTCATCAAGGCAAAGGGTGGCTACTTTGAAGAATCTAGAATATGTTTGGATTTGTTTAATGATTTTTAGTTTTTTTGGTTAAGTGTGGGTCGTCAGTACCAAGGGTAGTCAGTACCAATGCCAAGTGAATAAGTTCCAAGGCCAAGGGTAGTCAGTACTAAGGGTAGTCAGTACCAATGCCAAGGGTGGTTAGTACCAAGGGTAGTCAATACCAAGGCCAAGGGTAGTCAGTACCAAGGGTAGTTAGTACCAATGCCAAGGGTAGTCAGTACCAATGCCAAGGGTAGTCAGTACCAATGCCAAGGGTAGTCAGTACCAATGCCAAGGGTAGTCAGTAAAGGCCAAGGGTAGTCGGTACCAAGGCCAAGGGTAGTCAGTACCAAGGGTAGTCAGTACCAATGCCAAGGGTAATAGGTGCCAAGGCCAAGGGTAGTCAGTACCAATGCCAAGGGTAATAAGTGCCAAGGCCAAGGGTAGTCAGTACTAAGTGTAGTCAGTACCAAGGCCAAGGGTAGTCAGTACCAAGGATAGTCAGTACCAATGCCAAGGGTAATAAGTGCCAAGGCCAAGGGTAGTCAGTACCAAGGCCAAGGGTAATAAGTGCCAAGGCCAAGGGTAATAAGTGCCAAGGCCAAGGGTAGACAGTACCAAGGATAGTCAGTACCAATGCCAAGGGTAGTCAGTACCAAGGCCAAGGGTAATAAGTGCTGAGGCCAAGGGTAGTCAGTACCAATGCCAAGGGTAGTCAGTACCAAGGGTAGTCAGTACCAAGGCCAAGGGTAGTCAGTAAAGGCCAAGGGTAGTCAGTAACAAGGGTAGTCAGTACCAATGCCAATGGTAGTCAGTACCAAGGGGAGTCAGTACCAATGCCAAGGGTAGTCAGTACCAAGGGGAGTCAGTACCAATGCCAAGGGTAATAAGTGCCAAGGGTAATAAGTGCCAAGGCCAAGGGTAACAAGTGCCAAGGCCAAGGATTGTCAGTACCAAGGCCAAGGGTAGTCGGTACCAAGGGTAGTCTGTACCAAGTCCAAGCTTAGTCAGTAGCAAGGCCAAGGGTAGTCAGTACCAAGGGTAGCCAGTACCAAGTCCAAGCTTAGTCAGTACCAAGGCCAATGATTGTCTGTACCAAGGTCAAGGGTAGTCAGTACCAAGGGTAGTCAGTACCAAGGCCAAGGGTAGTCAGTACCAAGGCCAAGGGTAGTCAGTACCAAGGGTAGTCAGTACCAAGGCCAAGGGTAATCAGTACCAAGGCCAAGGGTAGTCAGTACCAAGGGTAGTCGGTACCAAGGCCAAGGGTAGTCAGTACCAAGGGTTGTCAGTTCCAAGGGTAGTCAGTACCAAGAGTAGTCAGTACCAAGGGTAGTCAGTACCAAGGGTAGCCAGTACAAAGGGTAGTCAGTACCAAGGCCAAGGGTGTTCATGTCCCAAATGGCACACTATTCCCTACATACTACTTTTAAACCAGAGCTTTAACGTTGTCTGTTTCATGCCTCACTCTGCCTCTCCTCTCCCAGCAGCAGTAGCCCTGTTGTTTCTGATGGATAGAAACTCTGTGTATCTGTGTCTGTATTACCCTTCTGATAAGAAACTCTCCCTTCCTCTGAGTAAACACGTACCACTCAGAGTCGGGGGAGCTGGATGAGTGAAAAAGAAGGAAGGGGTAGAGAGTGAGCTTGAAAAAGTTAGAGGAGGGAGGGAGGGAGGGCAGATGGAGGGAGGGAGAGAGGGCAGATGGAGGGAGGGAGGGAGATAGGGCAGAGGGAGGTAGGGAGGGGGGGAGAGAGGAGATGGAGGGAGGGAGGGAGATAGGGCAGAGGGAGGGAGGGATGTAGAGAGGGAGGGAGATTAGGGCAGAGGGAGATAGAGAGGGCGAAGAGAGGGAGATAGAGAGGGCAGAGGGAGGGAGAGGTACATCTGAGAATCTGACTGAACACTACTTGAATGCACCATTAACAGAGACATTATAAACTCCTGGAATATAGGTCCCAAACAGCACCCTATTCCTGATGTGGTGCCATAGGCCACTGGTCAAACGTAGTCCACTATATAGGGAATAGGCCACTGGTCAAACGTAGTGCACTATATAGGGAATAGGCCACTGGTCAAACGTAGTGCACTATATAGAGAATAGGCCACTGGTCAAACATAGTGCACTATATAGGGAATAGTGTGCCATAGGCCACTGGTCAAACGTAGTGCACTACATAGGGAATAGTGTGCCATAGGCCACTGGTCAAACGTAGTGCACTACATAAGGAATAGGGTGCCATAGGCCACTGGTCAAACCTAGTGCACTATATAGGGAATAGTGTGCCATAGGCCACTGGTCAAACGTAGTGCACTACATAGGGAATAGGGTGCCATAGGCCACTGGTCAAACGTAGTGCACTATATAGGGAATAGGCCACTGGTCAAACGTAGTGCACTACATAGGGAATAGGCCACTGGTCAAACGTAGTGCACTATATAGGGAATAGGCCACTGGTCAAAAACGTAGTGCACTATATAGGGAATAGGGTTCTGGTCAAACGTAGTGCACTACGTAGGGAATACGGTGCCATAGGCCACTGGTCAAACGTAGTGCACTATATAGGGAATAGGGTGCCATAGGCCACTGGTCAAACGTAGTGCACTATATAGGGAATAGTGTGCCATTTGGGACAAGTATAAGAGGAGGAGGAGGGCTGACATTACACAGAGGTAGTTCAGGAATGTTGTTTGTGTTCAGATCTTATCAACTTCCTCAGTTCTGTTTAGCTCTCTGGCACACAAATATCATGCCGAAATAATGCTAACCTCCCCTGTTATTGTAATGGTGAGAGGTTAGCGTGTTTTGGGGGTATGATATATGATGCTAACCTCCCCTGTTATTGTAATGGTGAGAGGTTAGCATGTCTTGAGCGTATGATATATGATGCTAACCTCCCCTGTTATTGTAATGGTGAGAGGTTAGCATGTCTTGAGCGTATGATATATGATGCTAACCTCCCCTGTTATTGTAATGGTGAGAGATTAGCATGTCTTGAGGGTATGATATATGATGCTAACCTCCCTGTTATTGTAATGGTGAGAGATTAGCATGTCTTGGGGGTATATGATATGAAATGCTAACCTCCCCTGTTATTGTAATGGTGAGAGATTAGCATGTCTTGAGGGTATGATATATGATGCTAACCTCCCTGTTATTGTAATGGTGAGAGGTTAGCATGTCTTGGGGGTATATGATATGAAATGCTAACCTCCCTGTTATTGTAATGGTGAGAGATTAGCATGTCTTGAGGGTATGATATATGATGCTAACCTCCCTGTTATTGTAATGGTGAGAGATTAGCATGTCTTGAGGGTATGATATATGATGCTAACCTCCCCTGTTATTGTAATGGTGAGAGATTAGCATGTCTTGAGGGTATGATATATGATGCTAACCTCCCCTATTATTGTAATGGTGAGAGATTAGCATGTCTTGGGGGTATATGATATGAAATGCTAACCTCCCCTGTTATTGTAATGGTGAGAGGTTAGCATGTCTTGGGGGTATATGATATGAAATGCTAACCTCCCCTGTTATTGTAATGGTGAGAGGTTAGCATGTCTTGGGGGTATATGATATGAAATGCTAACCTCCCTGTTATTGTAATGGTGAGAGGTTAGCATGTCTTGGAGGTATATGATATCAAATCAAAATCAAAATCAAATCAAATCAAATTTTATTTGTCACATACACATGGTTAGCAGATGTTAATGCGAGTGTAGCGAAATGCTTGTGCTTCTAGTTCCGACAATGCAGTAATAACGAACAAGTAATCTAACTAACAATTCCAAAAAAACTACTGTCTTATACACAGTGTAAGGGGATAAAGAATATGTACATAAGGATATATGAATGAGTGATGGTACAGAGCAGCATAGGCAAGATACAGTAGATGATATTGAGTACAGTATATACATATGAGATGAGTATGTAAACCAAGTGGCATAGTTAAAGTGGCTAGTGATACATGTATTACATAAGGATGCAGTCTATGATATAGAGTACAGTATCAACGTATGCATATGAGATGAATAATGTAGGGTAAGTAACATTATATAAGGTAGCATTGTTTAAAGTGGCTAGTGATATATTTACATCATTTCCCATCAATTCCCATGATTAAAGTGGCTGGAGTAGAGTCAGTGTCATTGACAGTGTGTTGGCAGTAGCCACTCAATGTTAGTGGTGGCTGTTTAACAGTCTGATGGCCTTGAGATAGAAGCTGTTTTTCAGTCTCTCGGTCCCAGCTTTGATGCACCTGTACTGACCTCGCCTTCTGGATGACAGCGGGGTGAACAGGCAGTGGCTCGGGTGGTTGATGTCCTTGATGATCTTTATGGCCTTCCTGTAGCATCGGGTGGTGTAGGTGTCCTGGAGGGCAGGTAGTTTGCCCCGGTGATGCGTTGTGCAGACCTCACTACCCTCTGGAGAGCCTTACGGTTGAGGGCGGTGCAGTTGCCATACCAGGCGGTGATACAGCCTACCAGGATGCTCTCGATTGTGCATCTGTAGAAGTTTGTGAGTGCTTTTGGTGACAAGCCGAATTTCTTCAGCCTCCTGAGGTTGAAGAGGCGCTGCTGCGCCTTCCTCACGATGCTGTCTGTGTGAGTGGACCAGTTCAGTTTGTCTGTGATGTGTATGCCGAGGAACTTAAAACTTGCTACCCTCTCCACTACTGTTCCATCGATGTGGATGGGGGGGGTGTTCCCTCTGCTGTTTCCTGAAGTCCACAATCATCTCCTTAGTTTTGTTGACGTTGAGTGTGAGGTTATATATGAAATGCTAACCTCCCCTGTTATTGTAATGGTGAGAGGTTAGCATGTCTTGGGGGTATATGATATGAAATGCTAACATCCCCTGTTATTGTAATGGTGAGAGGTTAGCATGTCTTGGGGGTATATGATATGAAATGCTAACCTCCCTGTTATTGTAATGGTGAGAGGTTAGCATGTCTTGGGGGTATATGATATGAAATGCTAACCTCCCTGTTATTGTAATGGTGAGAGGTTAGCATGTCTTGAGGGTATGATATATGATGCTAACCTCCCTGTTATTGTAATGGTGAGAGGTTAGCATGTCTTGAGGGTATGATATATGATGCTAACCTCCCCTGTTATTGTAATGGTGAGAGGTTAGCATGTCTTGAGGTATATGATATGAAATGCTAACCTCCCTGTTATTGTAATGGTGAGAGGTTAGCATGTCTTGGAGGTATATGATATTTTGGTCTGTAACTTTCTCACTCTCCACAATCATGGTACCGTCCACATGGATGTAGACGTGTTTAGAAACATATTATATTCTTATTTACAATAAAAGAGACTCTAAAGTGACACGTTATTTACCACTGATTTCTATTGGGCACATCATAATCTGACACAACCAAAACAAACAGCAAATGCATCCAACAAGATTGTAGAGTCACAAGCTTGATGTGATCATCTGGTACTCGGAATATGGGACCAAATACTTAACTATTTACTACTTTAATACACATATACATACCTATATACCACTTTACATAAAGTACACATATAGGTGAATTTGTCCCAATACTTTTGGTCCTATAAAATGGGGGATACTTTGTAAAAAAAAATGCTATAATTTCTAAACGGTTCACCAAATTAAAGCTGACAGTTTGCAGTTTAACCTCGTAGTCGTTGTATAATGTCAAATCCAAAGTGCTGAAGTACAAAACAACTAAACATATGTCACGGACACTGAGTGTACAAAACATTATGAACACCTGCTCTTTCCATGACATTGACTGACCGGGTGAAATCTATGATCCCTTATTGATGTCACTTGTTAAATCCACTTCAGTCAGTGTAGATGAAGGGAGGACAGGACAGGTTAAAGAAGGATGTTTAAAGCCTTGAGATATTAGAGACATGGATTGTGTATGTGTGCCATTCAGAGGGTGAATGGGCAAATCTATTTAAGTGGCTTTTGAACAGGGTATGTTAGTAGGAGCCAGACACACCGGTTCATGTCAAGAACTGCAACGCTGCTGGGTTTTGGTCAACTCAGTGTAGAATTATGGTTAAAAAAAACACAGAAACTAAAGTCATTTGGGTAAGAAACCTGCTACCTTTCAATAGAATGGGCTCATCAGATGAGACAGTGTGTGTTTGTGGTGAGAGACGCCTGGTGGCACAGAGAATAAATCAGACAGTTTTCTATTTCCAACACTCCATTATACACTACTGTCCTTATTTGGGTCTCTCCCCCCCCCATCTCCCTCTCTCTCCCCCATCTCCCCCCCATCTCCCTCTCTCTCCCCCATCTCCCTCTCTCTCCCCCATCTCCCTCTCTCTCCCCCATATCTCCCTCTCTCCCCCCCATATCTCCCTCTCTCTCCCCCCATCTCCCTCTCCCCCTCCCATCTCCCTCTCTCTCCCCATCTCCCTCTCTCCCCCCATCTCCCTCTCTCTTTCCCCATCTCCCTCTCTCTCCCCCATATCTCTCTCCCTCCCCCATCTCCCTCTCTTTCCCCATCTCCCTCTCTCTCCCCCATATCTCCCTCTCTCTCCCCCATATCTCCCTCTCTCTCCCCCATCTCCCCTCTCTCTCCCCTCCCATCTCCCTCTCTCCCCCCCATCTCCCCTCCCCCATCTCCCCCTCTCCCCCATATCTCCCTCTCTCTCCCCCATCTCCCTCTCTCCCCCCCCATCTCCCTCTCTCTCCCCCCATCTCCCCTCTCTCTCCTCCCCCATCTCCTCTCTCTCTCCCCTCCCATCTCCCTCTCTCTCCCCATATCTCCCTCTCTCTCTCCCCCATCTCCCTCTCTCTCCCCTCCCATCTCCCTCTCTCTCCCCCATCTCCTTCTCTCTCCCCCATCTCCCTCTCTCTCCCCCCCCCCTCTCCTCCCCCCATCTCCCTCTCTCTCCCCCATATCTCCCCTCTCTCCCCCATCTCCCTCTCTCTCCCCCATATCTCCCTCTCTCTCCCCCCCATCTCCCTCTCTCTCCCCCTCCCATCTCCCCTCTCCCCCCCATCTCCCCCACCCATCTAAATCAAATCAAATTGATTTAAATAGCCCTTCGTACATCAGCTGATATCTCAAAGTGCTGTACAGAAACCCAGCCTAAATCCCCAAACAGCAAGCAATGCAGGTGTAGAAGCACGGTGGCTAGGAAAAACTCCCTAGAAAGGCCAAAACCTAGGAAGAAATCTAGAGAGGAACCAGGCTATGTGGGGTGGCCAGTCCTCTTCTGGCTGTGCCGGGTGGAGATTATAACAGAACATGGCCAAGATGTTAAAATGTTCATAAATGACCAGCATGGTCCAATAATAATAAGGCAGAACAGTTGAAACTGGAGCAGCAGCACGGCCAGGTGGACTGGGGACAGCAAGGAGTCATCATGTCAGGTATTCCTGGGGCATGGTCCTAGGGCTCATGTCCTCCGAGAGAGAGAAAGAAAGAGAGAAAGAGAGAATTAGAGAGAGCACACTTAAATTCACACAGGACACCAAATAGGACAGGAGAAGTACTCCAGATATAACAAACTAATCCTAGCCTCCGACACATAAACTACTGCAGCATAAATACTGGAGGCTGAGACAGGAGGGGTCCGGAGACACTGTGGCCCCATCCGAGGACACCCCGGACAGGGCCAAACAGGAAGGATATAACCCCACCCACTTTGCCAAAGCGCAGCCCCCACACCACTAGAGGGATATCTTCAACCACCAACTTACCATCCTGAGACAAGGCTGAGTATAGCCCACAAAGATCTCCGCCACGGCACAACCCAAGGGGAGGGGGGCGCCAACCCAGACAGGATGATCACATCTTTGACTCAACCCACTCAGGTGATGCACCCCTCCCAGGGACGGTATGAGAGAGCCCCAGTAAGCCAGTGACTCAGCCCCTGTACTAGGGTTAGAGGCAGAGAATCCCAATGGAAAGAAGAGAACCGGCCAGGCGGAGACAGCAAGGGCGGTTCGTTGCTCCAGAGCCTTTCCGTTCACCTTCCCACTCCTGGGCCAGACTACACTCAATCATATGACCCACTGAAGAGATGTGTCTTCAGTAAAGACTTAAAGGTTGAGACCGAGTTTGCGTCTCTGACATGGGTAGGCAGACCGTTCCGTAAAAATGGAGCTCTATAGGAGAAAGCCCTGCCTCCAGCTGTTTGTTTAGAAATTCTAGGGACAATTAGGAGGCCTGCGTCTCTTGTGACCGTAGCGTACGTGTAGGTATGTACGGCAGGACCAAATCAGATAGGTAGGAGCAAGCCCATGTAATGCTTTGTAGGTTAGCAGTAAAACCTTGAAATCAGCCCTTGCTTTGACAGGAAGCCAGTGTAGGGAGGCTAGCACTGGAGTAATATGATCAATTTTTTGGTGTTCTAGTCAGGATTCTAGCAGCCGTATTTAGCACTAACTGAAGTTTATTTAGTGCTTTATCCGGGTAGCCGGAAAGTAGAGCATTGCAGTAGTCTAACCTAGAAGTGACAAAAGCATGGATTCATTTTTCTGCATCATTTTTGGACAGAAAGTTTCTGATTTTTGCAATGTTACGTAGATGGAAAAAAGCTGTCCTTGAAATGGTCTTGATATGTTCTTCAAAAGAGAGATCAGGGTCCAGAGTAACGCCGAGGTCCTTCACAGTTTTATTTGAGACGACTGTACAACCATTAAGATTAATTGTCAGATTCAACAGAAGATCTCTTTGTTTCTTGGGACCTAGAACAAGCATCTCTGTTTTGTCTGAGTTTAAAAGTAGAAAGTTTGCAGCCATCCACTTTCTTATGTCTGAAACACAGGCTTCTAGCGAGGGCAATTTTGGGGCTTCACCATGTTTCATTGAAATGTACAGCTGTGTGTCATCCGCATAGCAGTGAAAGTTAACATTATGTTTTCGAATGACATCCCCAAGAGGTAAAATATATAGTGAAAACAATAGTGGTCCTAAAACGGAACCTTGAGGAACGCCAACATTTACAGTTGATTTGTCAGAGGACAATCCATTCACAGAGACAAACTGATATCTTTCCGACAGATAAGATCTAGATAAGATCTCATCTCCCTCTCTCTCCCCCATCTCCCTCTCCATTTCTCTCTCCATCTTTCACTCACCTCTCTGTAGCCTGCACTGTCACACAGAAATATGTTTCTGGTCTCGGGGAGGAACAGAACAATGTTTTTCTTGAGCTTTTTGGGAAATTCCAAACCAATGACACCGACAGGAACCTACTACACCCCCATCCTCTCCCCCTCACTGCCCTTAGAGAAGCAGGAGAGAGAGACAGAGAGAGAGAGAGAGAGAGAGAGAGAGAGAGAGAGAGAGGAGGACGGATCGTTGGGGAGTTTCCAGTCAAAATGATTCAGCTCGCCTAACAGAATACAGTGTCCTTCACTGAGGGACGCTCAGGGATTATTACGGGGAATGGAGATTGTAATACTAGTTTCATTATTGTCTCTGTATTGTGACTTCACCGGTAAGTTAGACGTCTGTTCTAGTGCAATGTTGTGATACAGGTACTTGGTAAATTAGATTTCTGGTCTAGAACAATGTTGTGATACAGGTGCTTGGTAAATTACATTCTACTGAGATTACATCGGGAATTGTTCTAAAATAGTCGTACCATTGATCATTTAACTATTTGATTTTAGGATTCCTGTTAGTATCCCCCAAAAAATATTTACAAGGGAATATATATTTAGCTTTTGACACATGGGGGACACACACACACACACACACACACACACACACACACACACCGCAATGTATTTATAGTTTACCTGAGAGTTTCCCGTTTCCATAGTGATGTCATAGTAGTTTGTTTACCAAAAGGTTCGGACGCCACAGACGGAAGTTGGCACATCGGCGGTACCGACTTCAGACGAGTCCCGTGGGGTTTGTGATGGTTGTAGAGCAGAACGGGGAACACATTCATATTCGTGAGAGTCTCATCGTTCCACTGTAGCCACTTTCCACAGCAGATGCAGAATGACGACAAAAGGCGGATGCAGTAGACTGAGACGCAGCCAACACAAAAAACAGCTTCAACAGACGTATTTTGATGGGGATTTTATTACTATATCAATTAGATTGACGCAATCGACTCTGAATAAGCTTAGGTGTTTTTCTGTTTCGTTTTTCTATTTTAGTACTTTATTTATTTAATATGAAGTATTTTGAAATTGATAAATTGGACAGTCTGGGTTATGGAGTGTAACATGTAGTTGATTAACATACAGATAGATAAACATTAGACAATAATATCGTCCTGTTTGGTTTGAACAATAAAATGAACAATGACAGAACAATAACGTTTTCACTTGGTCCTTGGTCTTCCAGATGCTGAGTGCCTGGTGATCAGTCCTGCCAGGCTGGTGGTGAAGTATGGAGACCCAGCCTCCTCTAACTGCAGCTCAGATACCCCTGTAGAGATGGGCTGGGAAGCCACCCAGGGAGGGGTTGGTCTAACAGACAACAAGGTGAAGATCCTAAACTGGAAGGTGGACAGGTGAGAGAGGCAGACTTGTTACACAGCTGAGACTTTTTTTAAAAAAAACACCTTTATAGTTTGACTTTACTGTTATTTAGCTTCGATGGTCTTTAATGATTGGTTTTACTATTATTTTATACATTTATTCATCGCTTGTATTGCCTTCTGTTTTTTTATTTTCATTGATTTATTTTAAATACACTTTAAATATTTCATTTGATTTGACAGTGTGACTGACTGGAAGATCAAACCTACATGCTTCACAGACGGAGGCCAGTGTCAGAAAGAGTTAAACATCACAGTTTATAGTGAGTGACATCTCTCTCTCTTATCTTCTCTGGTGTTTCTGAATGTAACTCTTAGTATGGCTCTGCACTGTTAATCACTGTGTGTTTCCATTCCTCCACAGAGCTTCCAGACAGTGTCTCCATCAGCTACAGGAAGTACCCTGATCCGATGGTTGAGGGGCATCAGTACCTGCTACAGTGTCTTGTCCAGAACATCGCTCCTATTGGGAGACTCAGGGTGACCTTCTACAAAGTCTCTACCACAGGTGAACAGACAGAATTAGACACACAACAGAAATCCAAGGACAACATCAACACACCAGAGAATGGGACCTACACCCTGGACTTCACCCCTGGTAGAGATGATGACGGGGCCCAGTTGTTGTGTTCAGCCATGTTGGATCTGGGACCAGAGGGACCCCAACCTCCTCCTGTAATGGACTCAAACCGCCTCAACACCAACGTGCACTGTGAGTCCTTCTGGTTCTCTGTCTACACACATTTAGTACAACTGTTAGTTAATTAGATACCAGACGAGTCATGACGTTGACGCATGTTGTTTTCACTTCATTTTCTCTCATTAATCAACTTGTTTCTCTCTCTCTCTCACACACACACTCACTCACTCACTCACTCACTCACTCACTCACTCACTCACTCACTCACTCACTCACACTCACTCACTCACTCACTCACTCACTCACTCACTCACTCACTCACTCACTCACTCACTCACTCACTCACTCACTCACTCACTCACTCACTCACTCACTCACTCACTCACTCACTCACTCACTCACTCACTCACTCACTCACTCACTCTCTCTCTCACTCACTCACTCACTCACTCTCTCACACACACACACACACTCACTCACTCACACTCACTCTCTCTCTCACACACACACACACACTCACTCACTCACTCACTCTCTCTCACACACACACACACACACTCACTCACTCACTCACTCACACACTCACTCACTCACTCACTCACTCACTCACTCTCACTCACTCACTCACTCTCTCACACACACACACTCACTCACTCACTGTCCCCCCTCAGACAAGCCTCAGATCACTAGTCCTGGATGTTTCTCCATGAGCATCACGGAGGGTGACACCCTATCACTTAACTGTAGTGCAAATGGTAACCCTGCCCCCTCCTACGATTGGTTGCTCTCCCATGCTGACCCCAACACCATGGAAGAGAGATCCGTAGTGACCATCACCAACATGGCCAAGTCTCACTCCGGAAATTACACCTGCATCGCCATCAACCCCCTGGGGAAAAGCACCTGTACTGTTAACGTGGAAGTCACAGGTGAGATGGATGGATGATTGGTAGGTTTGTTGAAAGATTGGTTGGTTGTTTGGTAGGTTGGATGGTTGGTAAGTTGGAAGATTGTTTGATTGATTGATTGGTTGTTAGGTTAGTTGGTTGATAGTTTGGTTGGTTGGCAGGTTGATAGATTCGGTCGTCCATCGGTCTTGGTCTGTCGAGAAGGTCCTGTTATGGAAAAACATATATATTAAAAATGAAACAATAGAATTCACACATGGTATAATGAAAAACCTCTGTGACCGCGCTCTCCTTGTAATGACAAGCGCTCCTATTACCTCTGTGACCGCGCTCTCCTTGTAATGAAAGCGTTCCTATTACCTCTGTGACCGCGCTCTCCTTGTAATGAAAAGCGTTCCTATTACCTCTGTGACCGCGCTCTCCTTGTAATGAAAAGCGTTCCTATTACCTCTGTGACCGCGCTCTCCTTGTAATGAAAAGCGTTCCTATTACCTCTGTGACCGCGCTCTCCTTGTAATGACAAGCTCCTCTTTGGAACTGAAGAGGAGCATCACCACATAGAAACACTAACTCCGAAGAGAAGCCCAATGGCTCCAATGTGACATGACCTTTCACATAATCATTGGTATTTTACTCAATACAAGCACTGTGATGTTGACATTCCAGGTGTGTTTATATTATTTTAAACCTGACACAGACCCCCCCCCCCAGAGCTACCCTCCTGTAGGTTTTAAATCCAACCCTGTTCCTGCAGAGCTACCCTCCTGTAGGTTTTATCTCCAACCCTGTTCCTGGAGAGATACCCTCCTGTTGGTTTTATCTCCAACCCTGTTCCTGGAGAGATACCCTCCTGTAGGTTTAAACTCCAACCCTGTTCCTGGAGAGATGCCCTCCTGTAGGTTTAAACTCCAACCCTGTTCCTGATTAACACTGATGTAGTCTCTGATAGGGCAGCACTAATACTGATATAGTCTCTGATAGGGCAGCAGTAACACTGATGTAGTCTCTGATAGGGCAGCACTAACACTGATGTAGTTAGTCTCTGATAGGGCAGCACTAACACTGATGTAGTTAGTCTCTGATAGGGCAGCACTAACACTGATGTAGTCTCTGATAGGGCAGTATTAACACTGATGTAGCCTCTGATAGGGCAGCAGTAACACTGATATAGTCTCTGATAGGGCAGCACTAACACTGATGTAGTCTCTGATAGGGCAGCACTAACACTGATGTAGTTAGTCTCTGATAGGGCAGCACTAACACTGATGTAGTCTCTGATAGGGCAGCAGTAACACTGATGTAGTCTCTGATAGGGCAGCAGTAACACTGATGTAGTCTCTGATAGGGCAGCAGTAACACTGATGTAGTCTCTGATAGGGCAGCAGTAACACTGATGTAGTCTCTGATAGGGCAGCAGTAACACTGATGTAGCCTCTGATAGGGCAGCAGTAACACTGATGTAGCCTCTGATAGGGCAGTATTAACACTGATGTAGTCTCTGATAGGGCAGCAGTAACACTGATGTAGTCTCTGATAGGGCAGCATTAACACTGATGTGTTAGTCTCTGATAGGGCAGCAGTAACACTGATGTAGTCTCTGATAGGGCAGCACTAACACTGATGTAGTCTCTGATAGGGCAGCACTAACACTGATGTAGTCTCTGATAGGGCAGCACTAACACTGATGTAGTTAGTCTCTGATAGGGCAGCACTAACACTGATGTAGTCTCTGATAGGGCAGCACTAACACTGATGTAGTCTCTGATAGGACAGCACTAACACTGATGTAGTCTCTGATAGGGCAGCACTAACACTGATGTAGCCTCTGATAGGGCAGCACTAACACTGATGTAGTCTCTGATAGGGCAGCACTAACACTGATGTAGCCTCTGATAGGGCAGCACTAACACTGATGTAGCCTCTGATAGAGCAGCACTAACACTGATGTAGTCTCTGATAGGGCAGCACTAACACTGATGTAGTTAGTCTCTGATAGGGCAGCACTAACACTGATGTGGTCTCTGATAGGGCAGCAGTAACACTGATGTAGTCTCTGATAGGGCAGTATTAACACTGATGTAGTCTCTGACAGGGCAGCAGTAACACTGACGTAGTCTCTGACAGGGCAGCACTAACACTGATGTAGTCTCTGATAGGGCAGCAGTAACACTGATGTAGTCTCTGATAGGGCAGCAGATAACTCCTTCGGGTAGATAACGTCGGTAGTCCAGTTGTGAAGGCCCGGGCTCCGCGTTGGCAGTAAAACGGGTCCGGATAGGTGATTGTAGCCCAGGAGTGATTGATGGAACTCTTCAGCTGGCTAGCTCTGGAATAATTGATAATAATTAATACTTTAAACTTTGGGGTGGTAGTCTTGGTAACGGTATGCAAAAAAAATATGCAAAACCACTTCAATGTAAGTCTGAGCATCCTTGTATATGGAGGATGGGAATTGTATCAGGATTGAAATCCACATATGAATGTAGTTTAAATCAAAACTCAAAAGATAAACTCATGTCGTTTTTTGAGCTGTTTACATATTTGGGAAACATTTCAGATATATATCAGACATGCCAAATTATTGTCAAATGATCAGAATTGTGTTGCCTGTGTAAACGCAGCCTAAACGTCTGTTTCCCTCCTCAGGAGCTTCCGGTCAGACCGCTGGAAGTGCCTTGGTGGCTGTGCTGCTCCTCCAACTCATTCATTGGCTTTAAGACCACTTCCTGAACCCACTGATTGGCTGAATACATGTGCTTTTATTTTTTTCTTCTTCAAAATCCCCCCCACTGTGATTGGTGGCTGTCTGTCCACTTTCTGCTAACTATTGATGATTTTTTTTTTATTGATTGATTGATTGATTGATAACCATGACAACAATACTTTGATAATATTACCTTGTAACTTTATGATTTTGCCCTAAAATCAACAGTTTGGATCCACCTACACATTAAAGGGTTTGTCTTTATTTGTACTATTTTCTACATTGTAGAATAACAGTGAAGACATGAACTATTATGCTGTGCCAATAGTAGGACACACCTACTATTCCATGGTTTCCATGGTTTCCATATGTATATATATATATACACATCATGGATTTAATTCATTTTACAATGTTATTGCCTGCGTTTTCTTTCACTATCTCTGACCATTTGTGATCTTAGTCAGCTATGACACAGAATACTTCATTTCACATTTCCTTATTAAGTTATGGTGTCAGATAACATACAATGTAACTAGACTTTTGTTAATAATATACGAATGACCTTGTTCCAGGTGGGGATGTTGTTCTGCACTAGTGTGTCAATAGCAGGGCATCTTTGACTCTAGATTACACCAACTAAACATTGTTTGGTGGGGATGTTGTTCTGCACGAGTGTGTCAATAGCAGGGCATCTTTGACTCTAGATTACACCAACTAAACATTGTTTGGTGGGGATGTTGTTCTGCACGAGTGTGTCAATAGCAGGGCATCTTTGACTCTAGATTACACCTACTAAACATTGTTTGGTGGGGATGTTGTTCTGCACGAGTGTGTCAATAGCAGGGCATCTTTGACTCTAGATTACACCAACTAAACATATTACATTGTTTGGTGGGGATGTTGTTCTGCACTAGTGTGTCAATAGCAGGGCATCTTTGACTCTAGATTACACCTACTAAACATATTACATTGTTTGGTGGGGATGTTGTTCTGCACTAGTGTGTCAATAGCAGGGCATCTTTGACTCTAGATTACACCTACTAAACATATTACATTGTTTGGTGGGGATGTTGTTCTGCACTAGTGTGTCAATAGCAGGGCATCTTTGACTCTAGATTACACCAACTAAACATATTACATTGTTTGGTGGGGATGTTGTTCTGCACTAGTGTGTCAATAGCAGGACATCTTTGACTCTAGATTACACCAACTAAACATATTACATTGTTTGGTGGGGATGTTGTTCTGCACTAGTGTGTCAATAGCAGGGCATCTTTGACTCTAGATTACACCAACTAAACATATTACATTGTTTGGTGGGGATGTTGTTCTGCACTAGTGTGTCAATAGCAGGACATCTTTGACTCTAGATTACACCTACTAAACATTGTTTGGTGGGGATGTTGTTCTGCACTAGTGTGTCAATAGCAGGACATCTTTGACTCTAGATTACACCTACTAAACATTGTTTGGTGGGGATGTTGTTCTGCACTAGTGTGTCAATAGCAGGGCATCTTTGACTCTAGATTACACACTAACTAAACATTGTTTGAGTGGGGATGTTATTCTGCACTAGAATGTTCAATTGTAGGGAGTTCTTTCATTTCAGATTCTAATTTGTAAAACGTTTACGACTGTATTAAATGATAACTTGTAAACTAACTGTATTAAATGATAACTTGTAAACGTTTCGACTGTAAATGATAACTTGTAAACGTTTACATTGTTTGATAATTATTCTAATGTAAACGTTTGACTGTATTAAATGATAACTTGTAAACGTTTCGACTGTATTAAATGATAACTTGTAAACGTTTCGACTGTATTAAATGATAACTTTGTAAACGTTTCGGCTGTATTAAATGATAACTTGTAAACGTTTCGACTGTCTTAAATGATAACTTTGTAAACGTTTCGACTGTATTAAATGATAACTTGTAAACGTTTCGACTGTATTAAATGATAACTTGTAAACGTTTCGACTGTATTAAATGATAACTTGTAAACGATTCGACTGTATTAAATGATAACTTGTAAACGTTTCGACTGTATTAAATGATAACTTGTAAACGTTTCGACTGTATTAAATGATAACTTTGTCGATTCCGTGAAACATTTTACACGACGTTGTGATGAACGTGCCGACGCTTTAAGAGTTCTTATCGATTCAACGGTAAAACAACGTGTTCCATTGATCCCATTGCAGCCATTACTGGGGCCATGTGCACATGAACACACACTCTGCTGTGTAACACACACACTCTGCTGTGTAACACACACTCTGCTGTAACACACACACTGCTGTAACACACACTCTGCTGTGTAACACACACACTGCTGTGTAACACACACACTCTGCTGTAACACACACACTGCTGTGTAACACACACACTCTGCTGTAACACACACTCTGCTGTAACACACACTCTGCTGTAACACACACTGCTGTGTAACACACACTCTGCTGTAACACACTCTGCTGTGTAACACACACTCTGCTGTAACACACACTCTGCTGTAACACACACTCTGCTGTAACACACACTCTGCTGTAACACACACTCTGCTGTGTAACACACACTCTGCTGTAACACACACTCTGCTGTAACACACACTCTGCTGTAACACACACACTGCTGTGTAACACACACTCTGCTGTAACACACACTCTGCTGTGTAACACACACACTCTGCTGTGTAACACACACACTCTGCTGTAACACACACTCTGCTGTAACACACACTCTGCTGTAGGGGTTTACCAGACATCACTGTAACACACACTCTGCTGTAACACACACACTGCTGTAGGGACTTACAAGACGTCAATGTAACACACACTCTGCTGTAACACACACTCTGCTGTAGGGGTTTACCAGACATCACTGTAACACACACTCTGCTGTAGGGGCTTACCAGACATCACTGTAACACACACTCTGCTGTAAACACACACTGCTGTAGGGGCTTACAAGACGTCAATGTAACAGTAGAACAAATATCACAATATCAGAATATAACTTCAATCAATGTAGACTACAGCAGAACACACACATGAGGATTTATCGGCCTCCTTCTGTTATAATATGAAGCATGTTCACGTTAACTTCACAGTACACAACTGTGTTCCTGTCTTAGTTTTCTAAACCTTCCCACAATGCCTTTCCACATGTCAAGTCCATTTAACTCCTGACAGTCAATTTGTTGCTCAAAGCCATGAGAGGGGCTGTGGTTGTGACGTTTAGTCTCTTGTAAGGCTGTTCAAAAGACTGAGTAAAACAATTTCCTTTTCATTTTGAGTGTTTTAACTATAAGCTGCACGTACTCTTTGGCCTTGTCTATAAGGCTCGCTGCCACTAAATGCACCTTGGTTCAAAACCCCTTTTTCCCCCTGAGGGCTCTTTGTGGACATTAGCTGTACTGGACATTCCACCCATTCTTCTGTTAGTTTAATCCCTCCAGTCTTTCCTAGACCCCAAACTCCCTAACGTTTTAGCATGTTGTACAGTCCAGCTCTGAATTTTCTATGACAAAGCTAGGGGTTATACATTTAAAATCAAATGTATTTATATAGCCCTTCGTACATCAGCTGATATCTCAAAGTGCTGTACAGAAACCCAGCCTAAAACCCCAAACAGTAAGCAATGCAGGTGTAGAAGCATGGTGGCTAGGAAAAACTCCCTAGAAAAGCCAAAACCTAGGAAGAAACCTAGAGAGGAACCAGGCTATGTGGGGGTGGCCAGTCCTCTTCTGGCTGTGCCGGGTGGAGATTATAACAGAACATGGCCAAGATGTTCAAATGTTCATAAATGACCAGCATGGTCAGATAATAATAATAATAATAATAATCACAGTGGTTGTAGAGGGTGCAGTAAGTCAGCACCTCAGGGATAAATGTCAGTTGGTTTTCATAGCCGATCATCAAGAGTATCTCTACCACTCCTGCTGTCTCTAGAGAGTTGAAAACAGCAGGTCTGGGACATGTAGCACGTCCGGTGAACAGGTCAGAATTCCATAGCCGCAGGCAGAACAGTTGAAATTGGAGCAGCAGCACGGCCAGGTGGACTGGGGACAGCAAGGAGTCATCATGCCAGGTAGTCCTGAGGCATGGTCCTAGGGCTCAGGTCCTTCGAGAGAGAGAAAGAAAGAATCAGAGAGAGCATACTTAAATTCACACAGGACACCGAAGCCGTTTGATTGTACCTGCTCTGAGCCTCCGTCCACATTGTACCTGCTCTGAGCCTCCGTCCACATTGTACCTGCTCTGAGCCTCCGTCCACATTGTACCTGCTCTGAGCCTCCGTCCACATTGTACCTGCTCTGAGCCTCCATCCACATTGTACCTGCTCTGAGCCTCCGTCCACATTGTACCTGCTCTGAGCCTCCGTCCACATTGTACCTGCTCTGAGCACTTCGTCGCCAACTGGGCGGAGGGAGAAATAACGAGGAAGCAACATGATTTAACTTCTGATCGCTTTTATTAGAATGTTTACGGCTTCAACAGTGAAACAGGGAAACAGGGAAAAAGCACCAACAGTGAAACAGTGAAACAGCGCCAACAGTGAAACAGTGAAACAGTGAAACAGCACCAACAGTGAAACAGTGAAACAGCACCAACAGTGAAACAGTGAAACAGCACCAACAGTGAAACAGTGAAACAGCACCAACAAACAGTGAACACAGTGAAACAGTGAAACAGCGCCAACAGTGAACAGTGAAACAGTGAAACAGGGAAACAGGGAAACAGGGAAACAGGGAAACAGTGAAACAGTGAAACAGTGAAACAGCACCAACAGTGAAACAGTGAAACAGTGAAACAGTGAAACAGCACCAACAGTGAAACAGTGAAACAGTGAAACAGCACCAACAGTGAAACAGTGAAACAGCACAAACAGTGAAACAGCGCCAACAGTGAAACAGCACCAACAGTGAAACAGTGAAACAGCGCCAACAGTGAAACAGTGAAACAGTGCCAACAGTGAAACAGTGAAACAGTGAAACAGTGTGAAACAGTGCCAACAGTGAAACAGTGAAACAGCGCCAGTGAAACAGTGAAACAGTGAAACAGCGCCAACAGTGAAACAGAAACAGCGCAACAGTGAAACAGTGAAACAGTGAAACACAGTGAAACAGTGAAACAGTGAAACAGTGAAACAGCCAACAGTGAAACAGTGAAACAGTGAAACAGTGAAACAGTGAAACAGTGAAACAGTGCGCCAACAGTGAAACAGTGTGAAACAGTGAAACAGTGCCAACAGTGCCAACAGTGAAACAGTGAAACAGTGCCAACAGTGAAACAGTGAAACAGTGAAACAGTGAAACAGTGAAACAGTGCCAACAGTGAAACAGTGAAACAGTGAAACAGTGAAACAGTGAAACAGTGAAACAGTGAAACAGTGAAACAGTGAAACAGTGAAACAGTGAAACAGTGAAACAGTGCCAACAGTGAAACAGTGAAAAACAACAGTGAAACAGTGAAACAGTGAAACAGTGAAACAGTGAAACAGTGAAACAGTGAAACAGGGAAACAGTGAAACAGCGCCAACAGTGAAACAGTGAAACAGTGAAACAGGGAAACAGGGAAACAGTGAAACAGGGAAACAGTGAAACAGTGAAACAGGGAAACAGTGAAACAGTGAAACAGCACCAACAGTGAAACAGTGAAACAGTGAAACAGCACCAACAGTGAAACAGTGAAACAGCACAAACAGTGAAACAGCGCCAACAGTGAAACAGTGAAACGCCAACAGTGAAACAGTGAAACAGTGAAACAGCGCCAACAGAAACAGTGAAACAGTGAAACAGTGAAACAGCGCCAACAGTGAAACAGTGCGAAACAGTGAAACAGCAACAGTGAAACAGCGCCAACAGTGAAACAGTGAAACAGCGCCAACAGTGAAACAGTGAAACAGCGCCAACAGTGAAACAGCGCCAACAGTGAAACAGTGAAACAGCGCCAACAGTGAAACAGTGAAACAGCGCCAACAGTGAAACAGTGAGACAGTGAAACAGTGAAACAGCGCCAACAGTGAAACAGCGCCAACAGTGAAACAGTGAATAAATCATGTCGCGAGAGGAACCGGATCCTGTTCTGGCAGTAGTGACAGTGCAGATGTTTCCGCTGGCAGTAGTGACAGTGCAGATGTTTCAGCTGCCGGTCTCGGGGGGAGTAAACAAAGGTTTTTCTCTGACTTTTTTTGGTAAAAATTCCAAACTAATGACTGCAAGACTTCCGAAGAGATAATCAACATTGTATTGTTTTGTAATCTACTTGGCAATACACCGCTTCATGGTGGTTTGGTAACTTGTTTTGGGGTTTGCAGAGCTAACACGGATGGAGTCGTTCCTCTTCCTGTTTCTCTCATATGGTAATTATCAATACCCTACATAGTGCACTACTTCTGGCCAGGGCTCCGACCAGGGCTCCGGACAGGGCTCCGACCAGGGCTCCGACCAGGGCTCCAGACAGGGCTCCGACCTGACCAAAAGTAGTGCACTATGTAGGAAATACAGTGGCATTTGGGACGCAGACATCATGTCAAGGCCATGGCAGCTTTCCCTTAGACCAGCCAACATCCTGGGCTGCAGGTAGTTATTCAGGAGAAAAATCCTTCAGGAATCTTGCAGATAGTCCTCAAATAAATCCTGCAGGATCTTTCCCCGAATGACTAACTACAGGATTCCTACAGGAATCGGGGCAGAGTTCATAGGTCTTAACTGGGGAGGAGAGAGATGAGAGGGGCAGAGTTCATAGACCTTAACTGGGGAGGAGAGAGGTGAGAGGGTGTAACGGTTCTCTTCTATCTCCTCCTCTGATGAAGAGGTGGAACAAGGATCGGACCAAAATGCGGCGTGTAGATTGCGATCCATGTTTAATGAACAAACGTAAAACACGAATCAATTATAAACACTACAAAACAAAGAACGTAATGAAAACCGAAACAGCCTCTACTGGTGTAAACTAACACAGAGACAGGAACAAGGACACCAAGGACAATCACCCACCAAAAACTCAAAGAATATGGCTGCCTAAATATGGTTCCCAATCAGAGACAACGATAAACACCTGCCTCTGATTGAGAACCACTTCAGACAGCCATAGACTTAACTAGAACACCCCACTAGCTGCAATCCAAATACACCACATACAAAAACACCACATACAAAAACCCATGCCACACCCTGGCCTGACCAAATAAATGAAGATAAACACAAAATACTTCGACCAGGGTGTGACAGAGGGGCAGAGTTCATAGGATGTAATGGCTGAAACACTGTGTCTGTAATGAGAGGGACAGAGGATCCACTATATAACAGCTGAAACTCTGTGTCTGTAATGAGAGGGACAGAGGATCCACTATATAACAGCTGAAACTCTGTGTCTGTAATGAGAGGGACAGAGGATCCACTATATAACAGCTGAAACTGTGTGTCTTTAATGAGAGGGACAGAGGATCCACTATATAACAGCTGAAACTGTGTGTCTTTAATGAGAGGGACAGAGGATCCAGGATATAACAGCTGAAACTGTGTGTCTTTAATGAGAGGGACAGAGGATCCAGGATATAACAGCTGAAACTCTGTGTCTGTAATGAGAGGGACAGAGGATCCACTATATAACAGCTGAAACTGTGTGTCTTTAATGAGAGGGACAGAGGATCCAGGATATAACAGCTGAAACTGTGTGTCTTTAATGAGAGGGACAGAGGATCCAGGATATAACAGCTGAAACTGTGTGTCTTTAATGAGAGGGACAGAGGATCCAGGATATAACAGCTGAAACTGTGTGTCTTTAATGAGAGGGACAGAGGATCCAGGATATAACAGCTGAAACTGTGTGTCTTTAATGAGAGGGACAGAGGATCCACTATATAACAGCTGAAACTGTGTGTCTTTAATGAGAGGGACAGAGGATCCACTATATAACAGCTGAAACTGTGTGTCTTTAATGAGAGGGACAGAGGATCCAGGATATAACAGCTGAAACTGTGTGTCTTTAATGAGAGGGACAGAGGATCCACTATATAACAGCTGAAACTGTGTGTCTTTAATGAGAGGGACAGAGGATCCAGGATATAACAGCTGAAACTGTGTGTCTTTAATGAGAGGGACAGAGGATCCAGGATATAACAGCTGAAACTGTGTGTCTGTAATGAGAGGGACAGAGGATCCAGGATATAACAGCTATAACAGCTGAAACTGTGTGTCTTTAATGAGAGGGACAGAGGATCCAGGATATAACAGCTGAAACTGTGTGTCTGTAATGAGAGGGACAGAGGATCCAGGATATAACAGCTGAAACTGTGTGTCTGTAATGAGAGGGACAGAGGATCCAGGATATAACAGCTGAAACTGTGTGTCTGTAATGAGAGGGACAGAGGATCCAGGATATAACAGCTGAAACTGTGTGTCTGTAATGAGAGGGACAGAGGATCCAGGATATAACAGCTGAAACTGTGTGTCTGTAATGAGAGGGACAGAGGATCCAGGATATAACAGCTGAAACTGTGTGTCTTTAATGAGAGGGACAGAGGATCCAGGATATAACAGCTGAAACTGTGTGTCTGTAATGAGAGGGACAGAGGATCCAGGATATAACAGCTGAAACTGTGTGTCTGTAATGAGAGGGACAGAGGATCCAGGATATAACAGCTGAAACTGTGTGTCTGTAATGAGAGGGACAGAGGATCCAGGAGCTGAAACTGTGTGTCCAGGATATAACAGCTGAAACTGTGTGTCTGTAATGAGAGGGACAGAGGATCCAGGATATAACAGCTGAAACTGTGTGTCTGTAATGAGAGGGACAGAGGATCCAGGATATAACAGCTGAAACTGTGTGTCTGTAATGAGAGGGACAGAGGATCCAGGATATAACAGCTGAAACTGTGTGTCTGTAATGAGACAGCTGGACAGAGGATCCAGGATATAACAGCTGAAACTGTGTGTCTGTAATGAGAGGGACAGAGGATCCAGGATATAAACTGAAACTGTGTGTCTTTAAACTGTGTGTCCTGCTGAAAATGAGAGGGACAGAGGATCCAGGATATAACAGCTGAAACTGTGTGTCTGTAATGAGAGGGACAGAGGATCCACTATATAACAGCTGAAACTGTGTGTCTTTAATGAGAGGGACAGAGGATCCACTATATAACAGTGTTGCTGACTGTGTTAGCCCTGTGTTGCTGACTGTGTTGGTCCTGTGTTGCTGACTGTGTTGGTCCTGTGTTGCTGACTGTGTTGGTCCTGTGTTGCTGACTGTGTTGGTCCTGTGTTGCTGACTGTGTTGGTCCTGTGTTGCTGACTGTGTTGGTCCTGTGTTGCTGACTGTGTTGGTCCTGTGTTGCTGACTGTGTGTCCTGTGTTGCTCCTGTGTTGCTGACTGTGTTGGTCCTGTGTTGCTGACTGTGTTGGTCCTGTGTTGCTGACTGTGTTGGTCCTGTGTTGCTGACTGTGTTAGTCCTGTGTTGCTGACTGTGTTGGTCCTGTGTGTTGCTGACTGTGTTGCTGACTGTGTTGTCTGTTGCTGACTGTGTTGAGTCCTGTGTTGCTGACTGTGTTGGTCCTGTGTTGCTGACTGTGTTGGTCCTGTGTTGCTGACTGTGTTGTCCTGTGTTGCTGACTGTGTTGGTCCTGTGTTGCTGACTGTGTTGGTCCTGTGTTGCTGACTGTGTTGGTCCTGTGTTGCTGACTGTGTGTCCTGTGTGACTGTGTTGGTGTGTTGGTGTGTTGCTGACTGTGTTGGTCCTGTGTTGCTGACTGTGTTGGTCCTGTGTTGACTGACTGTGTTGGTCCTGTGTTGCTGACTGTGTTGCCCTGTGTTGCTGACTGTGTTGGTCCTGTGTTGCTGACTGTGTTGGTCCTGTGTTGCTGACTGTGTTAGTCAGTCTCACTGTTCTTCATAGGCTCGGTCTTAACTGGGGAGGAGAGGAAAGGAAATGAGGGCAGAGTTCACAGGATGTAACAGCAGAAACTGTGAGTGTGTGTGTGTATGTGTGTGTGTGTGTGTGTATGTGTGTGTGTGTGTGTGGGTGTTATAGATGAGGAACAGTGACAAAGGAAATCAGAAGTAACAGTTAGGTCATACTTACCAGAACAGTACGAACTATCATATATCCACCTCGATGAAATGGGTCGTAACTCGGAACAGAAACACACTTGATGGCTGTTAAACATGGTTACTAAGCCCATGTATGTGGTATTACTGATTGGCTATCAACTCCGTCTCCTGGGTAACGATTAACCAATGATATAATATTAAACATGGTTACTAAGCCCATGTATGTGGTATTACTGATTGGCTATCAACTCCGTCTCCTGGGTAACGATTAACCAATGATATAATATTAAACATGGTTACTAAGCCCATGTATGTGGTATTACTGATTGGCTATCAACTCCGTCTCCTGGGTAATGATTAACCAATGATATAATATTAAACATGGTTACTAAGCCCATGTATGTGGTATTACTGATTGGCTATCAACTCCGTCTCCTGGGTAATGATTAATGATATAATATTAAACATGGTCTGCTGTATGTGTCTCTGCTATTAGCAGTACTGCAGCTCTGCTGTTTGTCTCGTCTCTGTTTGTCTCTGTTTGTCCCTGTTTGTCCCTGTTTGTCTCTGTCACGTCTCTGTCACGTCTCTGTCACGTCTCTGTTTGTCTCTGTCTCTGTTTGTCTCTGTTTCTCTCTGTCTCTGTCACGTCTCTGTTTGTCTCTGTCTCTGTTTGTCTGTTTGTCTCTGTCTCTGTCACGTCTCTGTTTCACGTCTCTGTTTGTCTCTGTTTGTCTCTGTTTCTCTCTGTCTCTGTCACGTCTCCGTTTGTCTCTGTTTATCACGTCTCTGTGTATAAAACCTGTCCATGTTTTAACATGTAACTATTAAAACACAGTAGTCCAACTAACTGTTGAAGTGGTACGTCATATTCGTTGTCAATCTTTGGTAAGCAGGCCGCTGTTTGAAGAGTTTCCATTCCACTTCTTTGGCGTCATCCCTAATAAAATGCTGTCATACTGCAACCTTTTTCGACATTTCGATTCGTAGCATCAAGTATGTCCTGGTAGGTAAGTCTTAGGCTACAATTAGGCTCAGTTGTGTGTTCCATCCGCAAAATAAATCAGAGGGATTCACAGTTAAAGGGGGTGGTTGGCATTATATGTGTTAATATAAATAAATCAGAGGGATTCACAGTTAAAGGGGGTGGTTGGCATTATATGTGTTAATATAAATAAATCAGAGGGATTCACAGTTAAAGGGGGTGGTTGGCATTATATGTGTTAATATAAATAAATCAGAGGGATTCACAGTTAAAGGGGGTGGTTGGCATTATATGTGTTAATATAAATAAATCAGAGGGATTCACAGTTAAAGGGGGTGGTTGGCATTATATGTGTTAATATAAATAAATCAGAGGGATTCACAGTTAAAGGGGGTGGTTGGCATTATATGTGTTAATATAAATAAATCAGAGGGATTCACAGTTAAAGGGGGGGTGGTTGGCATTATAAGAGAGGTATGTGGCAGGGTCTACAGTCAATCACGGACTACAGGAAGAAACCCAGCCCAGTCACGGACCAGGATGTCTTGCTCCCAGGCAGACTAAATAACTTTTTGCCCGCTTTGAGGACAATACAGTGCCACTGACACGGCCTGCAACGGAAACATGCGGTCTCTCCTTCACTGCAGCTGAAGTGAGTAAGACATTTAAAGTGTTAACCCTCGCAAGGCTGCAGGCCCAGTTTGCATCCCCAGCCGCGCCCTCAGAGCATCTGCAGACCAGCTGGCCGGTGTGTTTACGGACATATTCAATCAATCCCTATACCAGTCTGCTGTTCCCACATGCTTCAAGAGGGCCACCATTGTTCCTGTTCCCAAGAAAGCTAAGGTAACTGAGCTAAACGACTACCGCCCGTAGCACTCACATCCGTCATCATGAAGTGCTTTGAGAGACTAGTCAAGGACCATATCACCTCCACCCTACCTGACACCCTTGACCCACTCCAATTTGCTTACCGCCCAAATAGGTCCACAGACGATGCAATCTCAACCACACTGCACACTGCCCTAACCCATCTGGACAAGAGGAATACCTATGTGAGAATGCTGTTCATCGACTACAGCTCGGCATTCAACACCATAGTACCCTCCAAGCTGTCATCAAGCTCGAGACCCTGGGTCTCGACCCCGCCCTGTGCAACTGGGTACTGGACTTCCTGACGGGCCGCCCCCAGGTGGTGAGGGTAGGCAACAACATCTCCTCCCCGCTGATCCTCAACACTGGGGCCCCACAAGGGTGCGTTCTGAGCCCTCTCCTGTACTCCCTGTTCACCCACGACTGCGTGGCCATGCACGCCTCCAACTCAATCATCAAGTTTGTCTCGGACGACACAACCGTGGTAGGCTTGATTACCAACAACGACGAGACGGCCTACAGGGAGGAGGTGAGGGCCCTCGGAGTGTGGTGTCAGGAAAATAACCTCACACTCAACGTCAACAAAACTAAGGAGATGATTGTGGACTTCAGGAAACAGCAGAGGGAACACCCCCATCCACATCGATGGAACAGTAGTGGAGAGGGTAGCAAGTTTTAAGTTCCTCGGCATACACATCACAGACAAACTGAATTGGTCCACTCACACAGACAGCATCGTGAGGAAGGCGCAGCAGCGCCTCTTCAACCTCAGGAGGCTGAAGAAATTCGGCTTGTCACCAAAAGCACTCACAAACTTCTACAGATGCACAATCGAGAGCATCCTGGCGGGCTGTATCACCGCCTGGTATGGCAACTGCACCGCCCTCAACCGTAAGGCTCTCCAGAGGGTAGTGAGGTCTGCACAACGCATCACCGGGGGCAAACTACCTGCCCTCCAGGACACCTACACCACCCGATGCTACAGGAAGGCCATAAAGATCATCAAGGACATCAACCATGAGCCACTGCCTGTTCACCCCGCTGCCATCCAGAAGGCGAGGTCAGTACAGGTGCATCAAAGCTGGGACCGAGAGACTGAAAAACAGCTTCTATCTCAAGGCCATCAGACTGTTAAACAGCCACCACTAACATTGAGTGGCTACTGCCAACACACTGTCAATGACACTGACTCTACTCCAGCCACTTTAATCATGGGAATTGATGGGAAATGATGTAAATATATCACTAGCCACTTTAAACAATGCTACCTTATATAATGTTACTTACCCTACATTGTTCATCTCATATGCATACGTTGATACTGTACTCTATATCATCGACTGCATCCTTATGTAATACATGTATCACTAGCCACTTTAACTATGCCACTTGGTTTACATACTTATCTCATATGTATATACTGTACTCGATATCATCTACTGTATCTTGCCTATGCTGCTCTGTACCATCACTCATTCATATATCCTTATGTACATATTCTTTATCCCCTTACACTGTGTATGACAGTAGTTTTTTTTTTGGAATTGTTAGTTAGATTACTTGCTCGTTATTACTGCATTGTCGGAACTAGAAGCACAAGCATTTCTACACTCGCATTAACATCTGCTAACCATGTGTATGTGACAAATAAAATTTGATTTGATTTGTTAATATAAATAAATCAGAGGGATTCACAGTTAAAGGGGGTGGTTGGCATTATATGTGTTAATATAAATAAATCAGAGGGATTCACAGTTAAAGGGGTGGTTGGCATTATATGTGTTAATATAAATAAATCAGAGGGATTCACAGTTAAAGGGGGTGGTTGGCATTATATGTGTTAATATAAATAAATCAGAGGGATTCACAGTTAAAGGGGGTGGTTGGCATTATATGTGTTAATATAAATAAATCAGAGGGATTCACAGTTAAAGGGGGTGGTTGGCATTATATGTGTTAATATAAATAAATCAGAGGGATTCACAGTTAAAGGGGGTGGTTGGCATTATATGTGTTAATATAAATAAATCAGAGGGATTCACAGTTAAAGGGGTGGTTGGCATTACATGTTAATTGTCGTAAACCGTACAATTCGAAAAACACATTTGTTATAAAATAATATTTGTATTAGTGTTGCGATGTTATTATATATAAAGCATTATAAACTGGGTGGTTCGAGCCCTGATTGCTGATTGGCTGACAGCTGTGGTATATCAGACCGTATACCAAAGGTATGACATTTTTACTGCGCTAATTATGTTGGTAACCAGTTTGTAACAGCAATAAAGCGTCTCAGGGTGTGTGATATATGGCCAATATACCACGGCTACGGGCTGTGTTCTATTTTCTTATTTTATTTATTTAAATGTTTTTTTATTTTTTTTTTTACTTCAGTTTATTTTAGTAAATATTTTTCTTAGCACTTATTTTTCTTAAAAAGGCATTGTTGGTTAAAGGGCTTGTCAGTAAGCATTTCACTGTAAGTCTATACACCTGTTGGATTTTGGCGCATGTGACAAATAACATTTGATTTATCCAGGCACTCTGCGTTGGGTCATGCCTTAAGAACAGCCCTCAGCCGTGGTATATTGGCCATATACCACACACCCTCGGGCCTTATTACTTAATCATAAAATGTGTGGTTTGCAACACTTAACACCCAATGTTAAATATAAGCAACATGAATTTTAAGTGGCTATACTATACATCTCTGGACATGTGATGAGCATTTCGCATTGAACTCACCTTTTTGACCACAGACTGTTTCGGAGGTGCAGAATTGCCTTGTTGACAACCTGCAAAGGCGTGCAATTTAGAATGATGATTTCTGGTCTGGTAATTACAAAGATCGTCCACTAGATGGTGACAAAACTGTTTATTTCTAGGATCTCGTCTAAGAGAATTGTGTTTTGTTTTTTTCATGTTTTGATCGGCTACAGGCACGATAGATCTGCACCAGAGGCTCCTCTGTCCTCCACTCGTTACCTGTATTAATGGCACCTGTTTGGCACGATAGACCTGCACCCGAGGCTCCTCTGTCCTCCACTCGTTACCTGTATTAATGGCACCTGTTTGAACTTGTTATCAGTATAAAAGTCCAGGACCTCAAACAGTCACACTCCAAGCTCCACTATGGCCAAGACCAAAGAGCTGTCAAAGGACACCAGAAACAAAATTGTAGACCTGCACCAGGCTGGGAAGACTGACTCTGCAACAGGTAAGCAGCTTGATTTGAAGAAATCAACTGTGGGAGCAATTATTAGGGAATGGAAGACATACAAGACCACTGATAATCTCCCTCGATCTGGGACTCCACGCAAGATCTCACCCCGTGGGGTCAAAATGATCACAAGAACGGTGAGCAAAAATCCCAGAACCACACAGGGGGACCTAGTGAATGACCTGCAGAGAGCTGGTACTGACTAACAAAGCCTACCATCAGTAACACACTACGCCACAAGGGACTCAAATCCTACAGTGCCAGACGTGTCCCCCTGCTTAAGCCAGTACATGTCCAGGCCCTTCTGAAGTTTGCTAGAGAGCATTTGGATGATCCAGAAGAAGATTGGGAGAATGTCATATGGTCAGATGAAACCAAAATATAACTTTTTGGTAAAAACTCAACTCGTCGTGTTTGGAGGAGAAAGAATGCTGAGTTGCATCCAAAGAACACCATACCTACTGTGAAGCATGGGGGTGGAAACATCATGCTTTGGGGCTGTTTTTCTGCAAAGGGACCAGGACGACTGATCCGTGTAAAGGAAAGAATGAATGGGGCCATGTATCGTGAGATTTTGAGTGAAAACCTCTTTCCATCAGCAAGGGCATTGAAGATGAAACGTGGCTGGGTCTTTCAGCATGACAATGATCCCAAACACACCGCCCGGGCAACGAAGGAGTGGCTTCGTAAGAAGCATTTCAAGGTCCTGGGGTGGCCTAGCCAGTCTCCAGATCTCAACCCCATAGAAAATCTTTGGAGGGAGTTGAAAGTCCACATTGCCCAGCAACAGCCCCAAAACATCACTGCTCTAGAGGAGATCTGCATGGAGGAATGGGCCAAAATACCAGCAACAGTGTGTGAAAACCTTGTGAAGACTTACAGAAAACGTTTGGCTTCTGTCATTGCCAACAAAGGGTATATAACAAAGTATTGAGATAAACTTTTGTTATTGACCAAATACTTATTTTCCACCATAATTTGTAAATAAATTCATAAAAAATCCTACAATGTGATTTTATGGATTTTTTTTCTCATTTTGTCTGTCATAGTTGAAGTGTACCTATGATGAAAATTACAGGCCTCTCTCATCTTTTTAAGTGGGAGAACTTGCACAGCTGGTGGCTGACTAAATACTTTTTTGCCCCACTGTATATATACACACACACATGCTGTCATCAAGGCAAAGGGTGGCTACTTTGAAGAATCTAGAATATGTTTGGATTTGTTTAATGATTTTTAGTTTTTTTGGTTAAGTGTGGGTCGTCAGTACCAAGGGTAGTCAGTACCAATGCCAAGGAATAGTCCAAGGCCAATGTCAAGGGTAGTCAGGTACCAATGCCAAGGGTGGTCAGTACTAAGGGTAGTCAGTACCAAGGCCAAGGGTAGTCAGTACCAAGGGTAGTCAGTACCAATGCCAAGGGTAGTAAGTTCCAAGGCCAAGGGTAGTCAGTACCAATGCCAAGGGTAGTCAGTACCAAGGCCAAGGGTAGTCAGTACCAAGGCCAAGGGGAGTCAGTACCAATGCCAAGGGTAAGTAAGTGCCAAGGCCAAGGATTGTCAGTACCAAGGCCAAGGGTAGTCAGTACCAAGGGTAGTCAGTACCAAGGCCAAGGGTAGTTAGTACCAAGGGTAGTCAGTACCAAGGCCAGGGGTAACAAGTGCCAAGGCCAAGGATTGTCAGTACCAAGGCCAAGGGTAGTCAAGGCCAAGGGTAGTCAGTACCAAGGGTAGTCAGTACCAAGGGTAGTCAGTACCAAGGATTGTCAGTACCAAGGCCAAGGGTAGTCAAGGCCAAGGGTAGTCAGTACCAAGGGTAGTCAGTATCAAGGGTAGTCAGTACCAAGGGTAGTCCGTACCAAGTCCAAGCTTAGTCAGTAGCAAGGCCAAGGGTAGTCAGTACCAAGTCCAAGCTTAGTCAGTACCAAGGCCAAGGATTGTCTGTACCAAGGTCAAGGGTAGTCAGTACCAAGGGTAGTCAGTACCAAGGCCAAGGGTAGTCAGTACCATGGGTAGTCAGTACCAAGGCCAAGGGTAATCAGTACCAAGGCCAAGGGTAGTCAGTACCAAGGGTAGTCGGTACCAAGGCCAAGGGTAGTCAGTACCAAGGGTAGTCAGTACCAAGGGTAGTCAGTACCAAGGGTAGCCAGTACAAAGGGTAGTCAGTACCAAGGCCAAGGGTGTTCATGTCCCAAATGGCACACTATTCCCTACATACTACTTTAAAACCAGAGCTTTAACTTTCTGTTTCATACCTCACTCTGCCTCTCCTCTCCCAGCAGCAGTAGTCCTGTTGTTTCTGATGGATAGAAACTCTGTGTGTGTTTGTATTTCCCTTCTGATAAGAAACTCTCCCTTCCTCTGAGTAAACACGTACAACTCAGAGTCAGGAGAAGCTGGATGAGTGAAAAAGAAGGAAGGGGTAGAGAGTGAGCTTGAAAAAGTTAGAGGAGAGAGGGCAGAGGGATTGAGGGAGGGAGGGAGAGAGGGCAGAGGGAGGGAGGGAGGGATGTAGAGAGGGAGGGAGAGAGGGCAGATGGAGGGATAGGGCAGAGGGAGGGAGGGAGAGAGGGCAGATGAGGGAGGAGGGGCAGAGGGAGGGAGGGAGGGCAGAGGGAGATAGAGAGGGCGAAGAGAGGGAGATAGAGAGGGCAGAGGGAGGGAGGGAGGGAGGCAGAGGGAGATAGAGAGGGTAGGAGGGAGGGAGGGAGGGGAGCAGAGGGAGATAGAGAGGGCAGAGGGAGGGAGGGAGGGCAGAGGGAGATAGAGAGGGCGAAGAGAGGGAGATAGAGAGGGCAGAGGGAGGGAGAGGTACATCTGAGAATCTGACTGAACACTACTTGAATGCAACATTAACAGAGACATTATAAACTCCTGGAATATAAGTCCCAAACAGCACCCTATTCCCGATGTGGTGCAAGGCCACTGGTCAAACGTAGTGCACTACATAGGGAATATGCCACTGGTCAAACGTAGTGCACTACATAGGGAATAGTGTGCCATAGGCCACTGGTCAAACGTAGTGCACTATATAGGGAATAGGCCACTGGTCAAACGTAGTGCACTACATAGGGAATAGGGTGCCATAGGCCACTGGTCAAACGTAGTGCACTACATAGGGAATAGGGTGCCATAGGCCACTGGTCAAACGTAGTGCACTACATAGGGAATAGGGTGCCATAGGCCACTGGTCAAACGTAGTGCACTACATAGGGAATAGGGTGCCATAGGCCACTGGTCAAACGTAGTGCACTATATAGGGAATAGGCCACTGGTCAAACGTAGTGCACTATATAGGGAATAGGCCACTGGTCAAACGTAGTGCACTACATAGGGAATAGTGTGCACTAGGCCACTGGTCAAACGTAGTGCACTACATAGGGAATAGTGTGCCATTTGGGACAAGTATAAGAGAAGGAGGAGGGCTGTCATTACAGAGAGGTAGTTCAGGAATGTTGTTTGTGTTCAGATCTAATCAACTTCCTCAGTTCTGTTTAGCTCTCTGGCACACAAATATCATACCGCCCAATAATGCTAACCTCCCCTGTTATTGTAATGGTGAGAGGTTAGCATGTATCGGGGGTATATGATTTAAAATGCTACCCTCCCCTGTTATTGTAATGGTGAGAGGTTACATGTCTTGGAGGTATATGATATGACATGCTAACCTCCCCTGTTATTGTAATGGTGAGAGATTAGCATGTCTTGAGGGTATGATATATGATGCTAACCTCCCCTGTTATTGTAATGGTGAGAGATTAGCATGTCTTGGGGTATATGATATGAAATGCTAACCTCCCCTGTTATTGTAATGGTGAGAGATTAGCATGTCTTGGGGTATATATATGAAATGCTAACCTCCCTGTTATTGTAATGGTGAGAGATTAGCATGTCTTGGGGGTATATGATATGAAATGCTAACCTCCCCTGTTATTGTAATGGTGAGAGATTAGCATGTCTTGGGGTATATGATATGAAATGCTAACCTCCCTGTTATTGTAATGGTGAGAGATTAGCATGTCTGTGAGGCAGTGACAAGCCGAATTTGAGTGATTCAGCCTCCTGAGGCATGTCTTGGGGGTATATGATATGAAATGCTAACCTCCCTATTATTGTAATGGTGAGAGATTAGCATGTCTTGGGGGTATATGATATGAAATGCTAACCTCCCCTGTTATTGTAATGGTGAGAGGTTAGCATGTCTTGGGGGTATATGATATGAAATGCTAACCTCCCCTGTTATTGTAATGGTGAGAGGTTAGCATGTCTTGGAGGTATATGATATGAAATGCTAACCTCCCCTGTTATTGTAATGGTGAGAGGTTAGCATGTCTTGGGGGTATATGATATGAAATGCTAACCTCCCCTGTTATTGTAATGGTGAGAGGTTAGCATGTCTTGGGGGTATGATATATGATGCTAACCTCCCCTGTTATTGTAATGGTGAGAGATTAGCATGTCTTGGGGGTATGATATATGATGCTAACCTCCCCTGTTATTGTAATGGTGAGAGGTTAGCATGTCTTGGGGGTATATGATATGAAATGCTAACCTCCCCTGTTATTGTAATGGTGAGAGGTTAGCATGTCTTGGAGGTATATGATATTTGTGGGTCTGTAACTTTCTCACTCTCCACAATCATGGTACCGTCCACATGGATGTAGACGTGTTTAGAAACATATTATATTCTTATTTACAATAAAAGAGACTCTAAAGTGACACGTTATTTACCACTGATTTCTATTGGGCACATCATAATCTGACACAACCAAAACAAACAGCAAATGCATCCAACAAGATTGTAGAGTCACAAGCTTGATGTGATCATCTGGTACTCGGAATATGGGACCAAATACTTAACTATTTACTACTTTAATACACATATACATAACTATATACCACTTTACATAAAGTACACATATAGGTGAATTTGTCCCAATACTTTTGGTCCTATAAAATGGGGGATACTTTGTAAAAAAAAATGCTATAATTTCTAAACGGTTCACCAAATTAAAGCTGACAGTTTGCAGTTTAACCTCGTAGTCGTTGTATAATGTCAAATCCAAAGTGCTGAAGTACAAAACAACTAAACATATGTCACGGACACTGAGTGTACAAAACATTATGAACACCTGCTCTTTCCATGACATTGACTGACCGGGTGAAATCTATGATCCCTTATTGATGTCACTTGTTAAATCCACTTCAGTCAGTGTAGATGAAGGGAGGACAGGACAGGTTAAAGAAGGATGTTTAAAGCCTTGAGATATTAGAGACATGGATTGTGTATGTGTGCCATTCAGAGGGTGAATGGGCAAATCTATTTAAGTGGCTTTTGAACAGGGTATGTTAGTAGGAGCCAGACACACCGGTTCATGTCAAGAACTGCAACGCTGCTGGGTTTTGGTCAACTCAGTGTAGAATTATGGTTAAAAAAAACACAGAAACTAAAGTCATTTGGGTAAGAAACCTGCTACCTTTCAATAGAATGGGCTCATCAGATGAGACAGTGTGTGTTTGTGGTGAGAGACGCCTGGTGGCACAGAGAATAAATCAGACAGTTTTCTATTTCCAACACTCCATTATACACTACTGTCCTTATTTGGGTCTCCCCCATCTCCCTCTCTCCCCCATCTCTCCCTCTCTCCCCCATCTCCCTCTCTCTCCCCCATCTCCCTCTCTCTCCCCCATCTCCCTCTCTCTCCCCCATATCTCCCTCTCTCCCCCATCTCCCTCTCTCTCCCCCTCCCATCTCCCTCTCTCTCCCCCATCTCCCTCTCCCCCATCTCCCTCTCTTTCCCCATCTCCCTCTATCTCCCCCATATCTCCCCTCTCTCCCTCCCCCCATCTCCCTCTCTCTCCCCCATATCTCCCTCTCTCTCCCCCCATCTCCCTCTCTCCCCCATATCTCCCTCTCTCTCCCCCATCTCCCTCTCCCCTCTCCCCCATCTCCCTCTCTCTCCCCCATCTCCCCCATCTCCCCTCCCATCTCCCCCTCCCCCATCTCCCTCTCTCTCCCCCCCATCTCCCCTCTCCCCCCCCATCTCCCTCTCTCTCCCCCCCCCTCTCTCTCTCCCCCCCATCTCCCTCTCTCCCCCCATATCTCCCCTCTCTCTCCCCCCATCTCCCTCTCTCTCCCCCCCCCATCTCCCTCTCTCTCCCCCATATCTCCCTCTCTCTCCCCCATCTCCCTCTCTCCCCCATCTCCCTCTCTCTCCCCCATCTCCTCTCTCTCCCCCATATCTCCCTCTCTCTCCCCCATCTCCCTCTCTCTCCCCCATATCTCCCTCTCTCTCCCCCATCTCCCTCTCTCTCCCCTCCCATCTCCCCTCTCCCCCCCCATCTCCCCCACCCATCTAAATCAAATCAAATTGATTTAAATAGCCCTTCGTACATCAGCTGATATCTCAAAGTGCTGTACAGAAACCCAGCCTAAATCCCCAAACAGCAAGCAATGCAGGTGTAGAAGCACGGTGGCTAGGAAAAACTCCCTAGAAAGGCCAAAACCTAGGAAGAAATCTAGAGAGGAACCAGGCTATGTGGGGTGGCCAGTCCTCTTCTGGCTGTGCCGGGTGGAGATTATAACAGAACATGGCCAAGATGTTAAAATGTTCATAAATGACCAGCATGGTCCAATAATAATAAGGCAGAACAGTTGAAACTGGAGCAGCAGCACGGCCAGGTGGACTGGGGACAGCAAGGAGTCATCATGTCAGGTAGTCCTGAGGCATGGTCCTAGGGCTCAGGTCCTCCGAGAGAGAGAAAGAAAGAGAGAAAGAGAGAATCAGAGAGAGCACACTTAAATTCACACAGGACACCAAATAGGACAGGAGAAGTACTCCAGATATAACAAACTGACCCTAGCCCCCCGACACATAAACTACTGCAGCATAAATACTGGAGGCTGAGACAGGAGGGGTCCGGAGACACTGTGGCCCCATCCGAGGACACCCCCGGACAGGGCCAAACAGGAAGGATATAACCCCACCCACTTTGCCAAAGCGCAGCCCCCACACCACTAGAGGGATATCTTCAACCACCAACTTACCATCCTGAGACAAGGCTGAGTATAGCCCACAAAGATCTCCGCCACGGCACAACCCAAGGGGGGGGGGCGCCAACCCAGACAGGATGATCACATCTTTGACTCAACCCACTCAGGTGATGCACCCCTCCCAGGGACGGTATGAGAGAGCCCCAGTAAGCCAGTGACTCAGCCCCTGTAATAGGGTTAGAGGCAGAGAATCCCAATGGAAAGAAGAGAACCGGCCAGGCGGAGACAGCAAGGGCGGTTCGTTGCTCCAGAGCCTTTCCGTTCACCTTCCCACTCCTGGGCCAGACTACACTCAATCATATGACCCACTGAAGAGATGTGTCTTCAGTAAAGACTTAAAGGTTGAGACCGAGTTTGCGTCTCTGACATGGGTAGGCAGACCGTTCCGTAAAAATGGAGCTCTATAGGAGAAAGCCCTGCCTCCAGCTGTTTGTTTAGAAATTCTAGGGACAATTAGGAGGCCTGCGTCTTGTGACCGTAGCGTACGTGTAGGTATGTACGGCAGGACCAAATCAGATAGGTAGGAGCAAGCCCATGTAATGCTTTGTAGGTTAGCAGTAAAACCTTGAAATCAGCCCTTGCTTTGACAGGAAGCCAGTGTAGGGAGGCTAGCACTGGAGTAATATGATCAAATTTTTTGGTTCTAGTCAGGATTCTAGCAGCCGTATTTAGCACTAACTGAAGTTTATTTAGTGCTTTATCCGGGTAGCCGGAAAGTAGAGCATTGCAGTAGTCTAACCTGGAAGTGACAAAAGCATGGATTCATTTTTCTGCATCATTTTTGGACAGAAAGTTTCTGATTTTTGCAATGTTACGTAGATGGAAAAAAGCTGTCCTTGAAATGGTCTTGATATGTTCTTCAAAAGAGAGATCAGGGTCCAGAGTAACGCCGAGGTCCTTCACAGTTTTATTTGAGACGACTGTACAACCATTAAGATTAATTGTCAGATTCAACAGAAGATCTCTTTGTTTCTTGGGACCTAGAACAAGCATCTCTGTTTTGTCTGAGTTTAAAAGTAGAAAGTTTGCAGCCATCCACTTTCTTATGTCTGAAACACAGGCTTCTAGCGAGGGCAATTTTGGGGCTTCACCATGTTTCATTGAAATGTACAGCTGTGTGTCATCCGCATAGCAGTGAAAGTTAACATTATGTTTTCGAATGACATCCCCAAGAGGTAAAATATATAGTGAAAACAATAGTGGTCCTAAAACGGAACCTTGAGGAACGCCAACATTTACAGTTGATTTGTCAGAGGACAATCCATTCACAGAGACAAACTGATATCTTTCCGACAGATAAGATCTAGATAAGATCTCATCTCCTCTCTCTCCCCCATCTCCCTCTCCATTTCTCTCTCCATCTTTCACTCACCTCTCTGTAGCCTGCACTGTCACACAGAAATATGTTTCTGGTCTCGGGAGGAACAGAACAATGTTTTTCTTGAGCTTTTGGGAAATTCCAAACCAATGACACCGACAGGAACCTACTACACCCCCCCATCCTCTCTCCCCCTCACTGCCCTTAGAGAAGCAGGAGAGAGAGACAGAGAGAGAGAGAGAGAGAGAGAGAGAGAGAGAGAGAGAGGAGGACGGATCGTTGGGGAGTTTCCAGTCAAAATGATTCAGCTCGCCTAACAGAATACAGTGTCCTTCACTGAGGGACGCTCAGGGATTATTACGGGGAATGGAGATTGTAATACTAGTTTCATTATTGTCTCTGTATTGTGACTTCACCGGTAAGTTAGACGTCTGTTCTAGTGCAATGTTGTGATACAGGTACTTGGTAAATTAGATTTCTGGTCTAGAACAATGTTGTGATACAGGTGCTTGGTAAATTACATTCTACTGAGATTACATCGGGAATTGTTCTAAAATAGTCGTACCATTGATCATTTAACTATTTGATTTTAGGATTCCTGTTAGTATCCCCCAAAAAATATTTACAAGGGAATATATATTTAGCTTTTGACACATGGACACACACACACACACACACACACACACACACACACACACACACACACACACACACACACACACACACACACACACACACACACACACACACACCGCAATGTATTTATAGTTTACCTGAGAGTTTCCCGTTTCCATAGTGATGTCATAGTAGTTTGTTTACCAAAAGGTTCGGACGCCACAGACGGAAGTTGGCACATCGGCGGTACCGACTTCAGACGAGTCCCGTGGGGTTTGTGATGGTCGTAGAGCAGAACGGGGAACACATTCATATTCGTGAGAGTCTCATCGTTCCACTGTAGCCACTTTCCACAGCAGATGCAGAATGACGACAAAAGGCGGATGCAGTAGACTGAGACGCAGCCAACACAAAAAACAGCTTCAACAGACGTATTTTGATGGGGATTTTATTACTATATCAATTAGATTGACGCAATCGACTCCTAATAACTTAGGTGTTTTTCTGTTTCGTTTTTCTATTTTAGTACTTTATTTATTTAATATGAAGTATTTTGAAATTGATAAATTGGACAGCCTGTGTGTTTCGTGGTACTTATTAGGGCAGAGTGAAATAGTATTTGGAGTCCAAAGACTCTGTGTGGATCTGGCTGTAGGCCAGTGTATGTGTGTGTGTGTGTGTGTGTGTGTGTGTGTGTGTGTGTGTGTGTGTGTGTGTTTGGCATCACAGAGCACAATGGCAGGAAGAGGAGGGTCCAGATGTTGTCTGTGTTGCCATAGTGATAACTAGAGGTCATGAGAAGCATGGGGTCTGCTAGTACGGGAGATGTACTGTGTGTGTGTGTGTGTGTGTGTCAACTTCTGGGTTATGGAGTGTAACATGTAGTTGATTAACATACAGATAGATAAACATTAGACAATAATATCGTCCTGTTTGGTTTGAACAATAAAATGAACAATAACAGAACAATACCGTTTTCACTTGGTCCTTGGTCTTCCAGATGCTGAGTGCCTGGTGATCAGTCCTGCCAGGCTGGTGGTGAAGTATGGAGACCCAGCCTCCTCTAACTGCAGCTCAGATACCCCTGTAGAGATGGGCTGGGAAGCCACCCAGGGAGGGGTTGGTCTAACAGACAACAAGGTGAAGATCCTAAACTGGAAGGTGGACAGGTGAGAGAGGCAGACTTGTTACACAGCTGAGACTTTTAAAACTTGTAAAAAAAACACCTTTTTAGTTTGACTTTAATGTTATTTAGCTTCGATGGTCTTTAATGATTGGTTTTACTATTATTTTATACATTTATTCATCGCTTGTATTGCCTTCTGTTTTTTATTTTCATTGATTTATTTTAAATACACTTTAAATATTTCATTTGATTTGACAGTGTGACTGACTGGAAGATCAAACCTACATGCTTCACAGACGGAGGCCAGTGTCAGAAAGAGTTAAACATCACAGTTTATAGTGAGTGACATCTCTCTCTCTTATCTTCTCTGGTGTTTCTGAATGTAACTCTTAGTATGGCTCTGCACTGTTAATCACTGTGTGTTTCCATTCCTCCACAGAGCTTCCAGACAGTGTTTCCATCAGCTACAGGAAGTACCCTGATCCGATGGTTGAGGGGCATCAGTACCTGCTGCAGTGTCTTGTCCAGAACATCGCTCCTATTGGGAGACTCAGGGTGACCTTCTACAAAGTCTCTACCACAGGTGAACAGACAGAATTAGACACACAACAGAAATCCAAGGACAACATCAACACACCAGAGAATGGGACCTACACCCTGGACTTCACCCCTGGTAGAGATGATGACGGGGCCCAGTTGTTGTGTTCAGCCATGTTGGATCTGGGACCAGAGGGACCCCAACCTCCTCCTGTAATGGACTCAAACCGCCTCAACACCAACGTGCACTGTGAGTCCTTCTTGTTCTCTGTCTACACACATTTAGTACAACTGTTAGTTAATTAGATACCAGACGAGTCATGACGTTGACGCATGTTGTTTTCACTTCATTTTCTCTCATTAATCAACTTGTTTCTCTCTCTCTCTCACTCACACACACACACACACACACACACACACTCACTCACTCACTCACTCACTCACTCACTCACTCACTCACTCACTCACTCACTCACTCACTCACTGTCCCCCCTCAGACAAGCCTCAGATCACTAGTCCTGGATGTTTCTCCATGAGCATCACGGAGGGTGACACCCTATCACTTAACTGTAGTGCAAATGGTAACCCTGCCCCCTCCTACGATTGGTTGCTCCCCCAAGCCGACCCCAACACCATGGAAGAGAGATCCGTAGTGACCATCACCAACATGGCCAAGTCTCACTCTGGAGAGTACACCTGCATCGCCATCAACCCCCTGGGAAACAGCACCTGTACTGTTAACGTGGAGGTCACAGGTGAGACAGATGGTTGATTGGTTGGATGGTTCATTGAATGATTGGTTGATTGGTTGGATGGATCATTGAATGATTGGTTGATTGGATGGATGATTGGTTGGATGGTTGATTGGTTGGATGGATCATTGAATGATTGGTTGACTGGATGGATGATTGGTTGGTTGGATGGTTGATTGGTTGGATTGATCATTGCATGATTGGTTGGTTGGATGGATGATTGGTTGGATGGTTGATTGGTTGGATGGTTCATTGACTGATTGGTTGGTTGGTTGGATGGATGATTGGTTGGATGGTTGATTGGTTGGATGGTTGATTGGTTGGGTGGTTCATTGACTGATTGGTTGGTTACGTGGAAAGTATTCAGACCCCTTGACTTTTTCCAAATTGTGTCACTTTACAGCCATATTCTAAAATTGATTAAATTGTTCCCCCCCTCATAAATCTACCCAGAATACCCCATAATGACATCACAATACCCCATAATGACAAAGCAAAAACAGGTTTTTAGACATTTTTTGCAAATTTATAATAAATAGAAAACTGTATCACATTTCCATAAGTATTCAGACCCTTTACTCAGTACTTGGTTGGAGCACCTTTGACAGCGATTACAGCCCCGAGTCTTCTTAGGTATGACGGTACAAGCTTGGCACACCTGTATTTATTCTTGGGTATGACGGTACAAGCTTGGCACACCTGTATTTATTCTTGGGTATGACGGTACAAGCTTGGCACACCTGTATTTATTCTTGGGTATGACGGTACAAGCTTGGCACACCTGTATTTGGGCTCCCGAGTGGTGCAGCGGTCTAAGGCACAGCATCTCAGTGCAAAAAGCGTCACTACAGTCTCTGGTTTGAATTGTTAGGCTCTAATTCTCAGAGTGAAAAACTCAACGAACATTTATGAAAGTTCAACCAAGTTTATTCCGCCCAGAGGGTCAATACATCTGCATTCAGACAACACATGTTTACAAGGCCTGATTGGTGGAGTTCTGCAGAGATGGTTGTCCTTCTGGAAGGTTCTCCCATCTCCACAGAGGAATTCTAGGGCTTTTTCAGAGTGACCATCGGGTTCTTGGTTACCTCCCCAACCAAGGCCCTTCTCTCCTGATTGCTCAGTTTGGCTGGGTCTCCAGCTCTAGGAAGAGTCTTGGTGGTTCCAAATTCTTCCATTTAGGAATGATGGAGGTCACTGTGTTCTTGGGGACCTTCAATGCTGCAGATATTCTTTGGTACCCTTCCCCAGATCTGTGCATCGACACAATCACGTCTCGGCGCTCAATGGAGAATTACTTCGACCTCATGACTTGGTTTTTGCTCTGACATTCACTGTCAACTGTGGGACCTTATATAGACAGGTGTGTGCCTTTCCAAATCATGTCCAATCAATTGAATTTACCACAGGTGGACTCCAATCGAGTTGTAGAAACGTCTCAAGGATGAGCAATGGAAACAGGATGCACCTGAGTTCAATTTCGAGTCTCATAGCAAAGTGTCCAAATACTTATGTAAATAGGGTATTTCTGTTTTTCATTTCTAATAAGTATTAAAAAATATATTTAAACTGTTTTCGCTTTGTCATTATGGGGTATTGTGTGTAGATTGATGAGGATATTTTGATGAGGATATTTTTTTTTCTATTGAATCCATTTTAGAATAAGGCTGTAACATAAAATGTAACATACCAAAGTATATCATATTAAAATGTGGAAAAAGTCAAGGGATCTGAATACTTCCTGAATTCACTGCATCTCCCTTCCTCTCCGCCTCCTCCTCCTCTCTGCCCCATCTGCATCTCCCTTCCTCTCCTCCTCCTCCCCTCTGCCCCATCTGCATCTCCCTCTCCTCTCTTTCTACTCTCCTGCCCTCTAGTGGACTACCTGCCCATCTTTGCAGGGCTGGCTGCAGCTGTGGTGGTGATCCTCTTGGTGATCTCCTGTTTCACCTACTCCTCTTACTATAAACACAGGCGCATGGGCCACTACCAGCTGAAAGACGTGTTGCCAAGACGACACAAGAACAAACACGTGGTGCAACACAACAGAATGGACCAGTCCTTTATGTAGAGGAGGGGTTGGGGTCAGAGCATGTGAGCAGAGGTTGGAAATCCTGATGAGTGGGTGTGGCTCTCCACGTCCTTTCCTACCGCTTCCTCACAGAAAAAAAACACCGCTCCAAAATCGCTCCATTCATTTATATCACAATTTAAATCACAATTTAATCTATTTTTTGACTACCTGGACCTACCAATTGTTTTTAAGTATTGAAACCAAACAATATGGATGTGAATGAAAGGTATTTGAATAAACATGAAATGATGAACATGATTTAAAAAAATGGTATTTGTAAACTTTATTTAACTTGTCAAGTCAGTTAAGGGAGTTTTTCCTAGCCACCGTGCTTCTACACCTGCATTGCTTGCTGTTTGGGGTTTTAGGCTGGGTTTCTGTACAGCACTTTGAGATATCAGCTGATGTAAGAAGGGCTATATAAATACATTTGATTTGAGTTAAGAACACATTCTTACTACAAACCCGGATAATGCTGGGCCAATTGTGTGCAATCACTGCCGGTTGTGATACAGCCTGGAATCGAACCAGGTCTGTAGTGACGCTTCTATCACTGAGATGCAGTGCCTTTAGACCGGACCTAATTTCAAATAGGCTACATGTCATATTAAACAGCATATAAACACTAAGTTGGTCAGGAGCCTGAGAAGGAACCGAAATGAATTATTTAAGATAGATTATTTCAATTATTTCCAGGCTATAGCCTACAAAGAAATACATTGTGAAGCATTTACCAGTGCAACACAGTAGCCTGGTAGGGACCAGAGTATGTGAGCGATGCTGCAACGGAGCAGAGCGTGCTCAATTTGACTGGATCGTGGAGCGAGATTCCCAAAGGCTGGAGCGTCCGTCTTCTCCAATTTCGCTCCAGTAGCACTCACTTCAGCTGAGGGCGCGCCCGGCCCAGCATGCATTTGTAGTCTACGTGTGTGCTGCTAATAGCCCCTTGCTTTAGCTACTGTCATGGAGTTCACTAAATATTTTTTATAAAGAAACTGATTAAACACACAGGTGCTAAATCAAGGTGACTTACAAAGATGAGGACCAAGAGCAAGAGAGGGAGTGCGGTGACTGTTATGTGTAAGGATTCCACCTGCTGGTATGGTGCTAAACTGTTAGGTTACATACCGGGTGCCATTGTTTTTTCTTTTCAGATATAGCAGTTGTTACACGCTGACTACATGAAACATCCACAACTAAAGAATCATTGTGAAATCTGAAAAGACTCTTATTCCAAAAGTATGATGGTGTACTTACTACGTGCTTTAGTACACCATGCTAAACGAAAGGAAACGAGGTGGGGAGATAACGAAGTGTGTCATTGTAGCAAAGTATTTATAAACAATCTGACATCTTAAACGTTTCGTTCATTTTCGTTATATTATTTATACAATAGGCCATAATTGATTTTGGCCCAATAGGCCTGGCATATTCCCACGTTCAAGGAGATTTCCGTTTTGATTGGGCCATTTTGCTTAAAAACCTTTAGGGCTACATATAGATTTTTTTGTAACAGTTCTGCCTAGGGTGGCCAAATATATGAAACGCCGTTTGGGTCTTTGCATGCCAAAAAAAGATACATGTCAAATAACACTATTTGACGTGTCAATTAACACTTTTTGACGTTTCAAATTAGCTTGTTGACCAATCAATCAGGACCTGAAAATGCGTTCATAAACGTAGTTATTGCACATTGATTACACAATCACTCCTACTTCATACGTCACAACGATTCATCGTTACGTATTGTTATGATGCTGGTAAAGTTGTCTCGCGCACCTACAGTGCTGGTCATTAAAAAAAAGCTAGCTCGCTCACGGATGCTAACAATGTTCTTCCCCCCAAAACATAGCAAAACGACATTATCTGTTTCAGTAGCTATATAGTTAGCTAGCTATTATTTTTAGATGATGACACCTAGCTATATAGTTAGCTAGCTATTATTTTTTAGATGATGACACCTAGCTATATAGTTAGCTAGGTGTCATCATCTAAAATAACCCTAATTTATAAGACAGTTCTTATTTGATTAATGGTGGTCGGACCCATCTATGTGAAGCTAGCCACAATAAGGATTAGCTAAATAGTGGACTTTGCGGTTAGCCTTCAAAATAAAAGTATGTAATTGACAGTGATGCAAATGAATACAAATTGTAGAATTATGCCATAATTGAATAGATCATGCTAAATGAGTTTGGAATCATTTGTTAATTTGACAAAAATCTGTTTTAATCACACTGGATGTATTAGACTTTAGAATTGCATTGGGGACATACTTATTTCACTGTACAGCCTTACCTGGAGTGTGGCTCAATGACATGGGGTATCAGTCTACTCAGTGACACCCAGAGAACATCAGTGTCGTAGCTCTTATTGTGGGACTCAAACCACTGTGAATGAGACACATTTACTGTCAACCTATGGGTATTAAACACTATTCCAGAGGAAAAACAATACTGTGTGGATGTTTTGGAGTCTGATAACTCTGACGAGGATGTTGGGAAAAAAATATATATTGGGTATTGATTGAGTAGACTGATACCCCATTTCATTGATCCCCAATAATACTGTGTGGATGTTTTGGAGTCTGATAACTCTGACGAGGATGTTGGGAAAAAATATATATTGGGTATTGATTGAGTAGACTGCTACCCCATTTCATTGATCCCCAATAATACTGTGTGGATGTTTTGGAGTCTGATAACTCTGACGAGGATGTTGGGAAAAAATATATATTGGGTATTGATTGAGTAGACTGCTACCCCATTTCATTGATCCCCAATCCTGAAGTAAAGCTGTACAGGGCAATGTGAATGTCAATACACACAACAGGCTGACTGGGGAGGTGATTTCACACAATCACAGTCCCGTAATAAGAGCTACAACGCTAATATTTTCCTAAACTCTTCACAGTTGTGTTCTGTGAGTGTCACCGAGTAGACTGACACCCCATTTTATTTACGGAGAAAGGATTTAATAGAATAGCATGTCATATCACTAAATCCGGCATAGCCAAAGACACGGCACCTTGTACTGTAGAGTCCATGCCATGATGAAATGAGGTGTGTGTGTGAGAGAGATGGTTAAACAAAATACAGAAACTAAAGTAATTTGGGTAAGTAACCTGTTACCTTTCAATAGAATGTGCTCACTAGAGAGACAGTGTGTGTTTGTGGTGAGAGACGCCTGGTGGCACAGAGAAGAATCGGACAGTTCTCTATTTTCACAACTGTCCTTATTTGGGTCTCTCTCTTTCTCTGCCCTCACCTGCCCTTAGAAAAGCAAGAAAGAGAGAGGAGGAGGCGGGCTCCCCCCTCACTGCCTTTATAGAAACGGGAGAGAAAGAGGAGGAGGGTGGCTTCTCCTCATTGCCGTTAGAGAAGCAGGAGAGAGAGGAGGAGGGTGGCTTCTCCTCACTGCCCTTATAGAAGCAGGAGAGAGAGGAGGAGGAGGAGGGCTCCCCCTTCACTGCCCTTATAGAAGCAGGAGAGAGAGAGAGGAGGAGGGCTCCCCCCTCACTGCCCTTATAGAAGCAGGAGAGAGAGGAGAGGAGGAGGGCTCCCCCTCACTGCCCTTATAGAAGCAGGGAGAGAGGAGAGGAGAGGAGGAGGGCTCCCCCTCACTGCCCTTATAGAAGCAGGAGAGAGAGGAGAGGGGAGGGCTCCCCCTCACTGCCCTTATAGAAGCAGGAGAGAGAGAGAGGAGGAGGGCTCCCCCCTCACTGCCCTTATAGAAGCAGGAGAGAGAGGAGAGGAGGAGGGCTCCCCCCTCACTGCCCTTATAGAAGCAGGAGAGAGAGGAGAGGAGGAGGGCTCCCCCCTCACTGCCCTTATAGAAGCAGGAGAGAGAGGAGAGGAGGAGGGCTCCCCCCTCACTGCCCTTATAGAAGCAGGAGAGAGAGGAGAGGAGGAGGGCTCCCCCGTCACTGCCATTATAGAAGCATGAGAGAAAGAGAGAGAGGGCGGATCGTTGGGGAGTTTCCAGTCAAAACGCCTAACAGAATACAGTGTCCTTCACTGAGGGACGCTCAATGATTATTACGGGGAATGGAGATTGTAACACTTGTTTCATTATTGTCTCTGTATTGTGACTTCACCGGTAAGTTAGACTTCTGGTCTAGTACAATGTTGTGATACAGGTGCTTGGTAAGTTAGACTTCTGTTCTAGTACAATGTTGTGATACAGGTGCTTGGTAAGTTAGACTTCTGGTCAATTAGACTTCTGTTCTAGTACAATGTTTGTACAGGTCTAAGTTAGACTTCTGTTCTAGTGACGATACAGGTGCTTGGTAAGTTAGACTTCTGTTCTAGTACATTGTTGTGATACAGGTGCTTGGTAAGTTAGACTTCTGGTCTAGTACATCGTTGTGATACAGGTGCTTGGTAAGTTAGACTTCTGTTCTAGTACATGTTGTGATACAGGTGCTTGGTAAGTTAGACTTCTGGTCTAGTACATGTTGTGATACAGGTGCTTGGTAAGTTAGACTTCTGATCTAGTACAATGTTGCGATACAGGTGCTTGGGTCAATTACATTCTACTGAGGTAACATATGGAATTGTTTTAAGACGGTCGTACCATTGATCATTTAGCTATTTGATTTTAGGATTTTTGTAATTATCCCCCCAAAATATATATTAAATGTTTTACACATATTTAACCCCTTTTTTTTTGTTGGCACGAAACTACCTCCATTTATTTATTTCTCATCTTTCCAGTCTTTCCCAGCCTAATTGCCAGGACCTCCCAGATGGTGTCTCAGAGAGAGTTGGGAGTTGCAATGTTCAACAGGACAAATATATAAGAATGTATTTTTATCCATGTAAAAACTTTTTTTGAAATCATGTGCGTTTCCCCTATTGTCCTGTAGGTGGTGCTGTTGTTTCACATTCACAATACAGTTAGTGGAGTTTAGTGTGTTATTAGCCCACAGTGCTCTGGTGGACGGTAGTGCACTATAGAGAGTAAAGGAGCCAGTCAAGAGGATTTGGACACAGCCAAGGGTGGTCAGTGCCAAAGCCGAGGGTTGTCAATACCAAAGCCAAAGGTGGTCACTACCAAAGCCAAGGGTTGTCAATACCAAAGCCGAGGGTTGTCAATACCAAAGCCGAGGGTTGTCACTACCAAAGCCGAGGGTTGTCACTACCAAAGCCGAGGGTGGTCAGTACTCAGTACCAAATGGCTCCCTATTCCCTACATACTACTTTTAACCAGAGCTTTAACTTTGTCTGTTTCATGCCTCATCCTGCCTCTCCACTCCCAACAGCAGCAGTCCTGTTGTTTCTGATGGATGGAAACTCTGTGTATCTGTGTCTGTATTACCCTTCTGATAAGAAACCATCTAGCACATTGGGGGAGATGAAACAATGGTGCACCATTCATTTTCAATGAAGGGAAGCGAAATGGGCAGGGGACCTGAAATGAGGGTGAAGCTAGCGACATGAGGGTGAAGCTAGCGACATGAGGGTGAAGCTAGTGACATGAGGGTGAAGCTAGCGACATGAGGGTGAAGCTAGCGACATGAGGGTGAAGCTAGCGACATGAGGGTGAAGCTAGCGACATGAGGGTGAAGCTAGCGACATGAGGGTGGAGCTAGCGACATGATGGTGAAGCTAGCGACATGAGGGTGAAGCTAGCGACATGATGGTGAAGCTAGCGACATGAGGGTGAAGCTAGCGACATGAGTGTGAAGCTAGCGACATGAGGGTGAAGCTAGCGACATGAGGGTGAAGCTAGTGACATGATGGTGAAGCTAGCGACATGAGGGTGAAGCTAGCGACATGAGGGTGAAGCTAGCGACATGATGGGGAAGCTAGCGACATGACGGTGAAGCTAGCGACATGAGGGTGAAGCTAGCGACATGAGGGTGAAGCTAGCGACATGAGGGTGAAGCTAGCGACATGAGGGTGAAGCTAGCGACATGAGGGTGAAGCTAGCGACATGAGGGTGAAGCTAGCGACATGAGGGTGAAGCTAGCGACATGATGGTGAAGCTAGCGACATGAGGGTGAAGCTAGCGACATGAGGGTGAAGCTAGCGACATGAGGGTGGAGCTAGCGACATGAGGGTGAAGCTAGCGACATGACGGTGAAGCTAGCGACATGATGGGTGAAGCTAGCGACATGAGGGTGAAGCTAGCGACATGAGGGTGAAGCTAGCGACATGAGGGTGTTGACATGATGGGTGAAGCTAGCGACATGACGGTGAAGTTAGTGACATGAGGGTGAAGCTAGCGACATGACGGTGAAGCTAGTGACATGAGGGTGAAGCTAGCGACATGATGGTGAAGCTAGTGACATGATGGGGAAGCTAGCGACATGATGGGGAAGCTAGCGACATGAGGGTGAAGCTAGCGACATGAGGGTGAAGCTAGTGACAAAATACTTATTTTCCACCATAATTTGCAAATAAATTCATTAAAAATCCTACAATGTGATTTTAGGATTTTTTCTCATTTGGTCTGTCATAGTTGAAGTGTACCTATGATGAAAATTACAGGCCTCTCTCATCTTTTTAAGTGGGAGAACTTGTACAATTGGTGGCTGACTAAATACTTTTTTTGCCCCACTGTATATGGCACCCTTTCATAAACCCTGATTTATGAATGTCAATCAGATCATTCAAGCAAGACTAACCTTTTTCACCAATGATCAATATTTAAGAGATCCTTGTGTGGTTTAGGTATAAGAGTAATAACCCCTTGCTTCAGAGAGGCAGGTAGTTCTTCTTTCTTTACAGCCTCCTTAAAGGTTTCAAGTAAAAAATGGTGCTATTTCATGTCCAGAGTTATAAAAACATATTGGTCAAGCTTGTTTTTTTTAGGAGCATTGTCCAACCTGTTAGGTGCATAATCCTAACAGGGTGGAACCTAACAGGGTGGACATTTGGAGCCCAAATTAGACACTTGAACAGGATTTTAACTTCTCTATCAAACATATTTTAACAAGTTTATGAGTGGGACTAACAACATGAAACATGGAAAAATAGATCAAACTGAGTGTTTCTATGTATGTAGCATTACACCGTTGCTTTCCCACCACAGAAATGATGACACTTCCTGAATGTGGTGTCACTGTAGGAAGGGCTTGTTTTCCCACCACAGAAATGATGACACTTCCTGAATGTGGTGTCATTGCAGGAAGGGGTTGTTTTCCCACCACAGAAATGATGACACTTCCTGAATGTGGTGTCATTGCAGGAAGGGGTTGTTTTCCCACCACAGAAATGATGACACTTCCTGAATGTGGTGTCATTGTAGGAAGGGGTTGTTTTCCCACCACAGAAATGATGACACTTCCTGAATGTGGTGTCATTGTAGGAAGGGGTTGTTTTCCCACCACAGAAATGATGACACTTCCTGAATGTGGTGTCACTGTAGGAAGGGTTGTTTTCCCACCACAGAAATGATGACACTTCCTGAATGTGGGTCATTGCAGGAAGGGGTTGTTTTCCCACCACAGAAATGATGACACTTCCTGAATGTGGTGTCATTGCAGGAAGGGGTTGTTTTCCCACCACAGAAATGATGACACTTCCTGAATGTGGTGTCATTGCAGGAAGGGGTTGTTTTCCCACCACAGAAATGATGACACTTCCTGAATGTGGTGTCATTGCAGGAAGGGGTTGTTTTCCCACCACAGAAATGATGACACTTCCTGAATGTGGTGTCATTGTAGGAAGGGGTTGTTTTCCCACCACAGAAATGATGACACTTCCTGAATGTGGTGTCATTGTAGGAAGGGGTTGTTTTCCCACCACAGAAATGATGACACTTCCTGAATGTGGTGTCATTGCAGGAAGGGGTTGTTTTCCCACCACAGAAATGATGACACTTCCTGAATGTGGTGTCATTGCAGGAAGGGGTTGTTTTCCCACCACAGAAATGATGACACTTCCTGAATGTGGTGTCATTGCAGGAAGGGGTTTTTTCCCACCACAGAAATGATGACACTTCCTGAATGTGGTGTCATTGCAGGAAGGGGTTGTTTTTTCCCACCACAGAAATGATGACACTTCCTGAATGTGGTGTCATTGTAGGAAGGGTTGTTTTCCCACCACAGAAATGATGACACTTCCTGAATGTGGTGTCATTGTAGGAAGGGGTTGTTTTCCCACCACAGAAATGATGACACTTCCTGAATGTGGTGTCATTGCAGGAAGGGGTTGTTTTCCCACCACAGAAATGATGACACTTCCTGAATGTGGTGTCATTGCAGGACGGGGTTGTTTTCCCACCACAGAAATGATGACACTTCCTGAATGTGGTGTCATTGCAGGACGGGGTTGTTTTCCCACCACAGAAATGATGACACTTCCTGAATGTGGTGTCACTGCAGGAAGGGGTTGTTTTCCCACCACAGAAATGATGACACTTCCTGAATGTGGTGTCATTGCAGGAAGGGGTTGTTTTCCCACCACAGAAATGACACTTCCTGAATGTGTGGTGTCATTGTAGGAAGGGATTGTTTTCCCACCACAGAAATGATGACACTTCCTGAATGTGGTGTCATTGTAGGAAGGGGTTGTTTTCCCACCACAGAAATGATGACACTTCCTGAATGTGGTGTCACTGTAGGAAGGGGTTGTTTTCCCACCACAGAAATGATGACACTTCCTGAATGTGGTGTCATTGTAGGAAGGGCTTGTTTTCCCACCACAGAAATGATGACACTTCCTGAATGTGGTGTCATTGTAGGAAGGGGTTGTTTTCCCACCACAGAAATGATGACACTTCCTGAATGTGGTGTCATTGCAGGAAGGGTTGTTTTCCCACCACAGAAATGATGACACTTCCTGAATGTGATGTCATTGTAGGAAGGGGTTGTTTTCTTAAATGGAGAATAATAACAGACTGACAGCGTGGAAAGTGATATCAGGGACACAGAACATCTTTAAATAATAATAAATACAATAATCATGAAAATAAAACATCGTTGACGAGAGAAAATTGGACTAGAAATATAAAATGACGAAGAGAGACTTTAAATATGTTATTATTTTCAGGCTTATATTTCTCGTGGAAGTCGATGAATAACATCCAGTGATAGAAAACTCCTACATCCACAAAAACACGTTTTCTTTTCTAAATGCATAACATTTCCCTTTCAAGTTTTTTTTAAAAGGTAATAGACACCTGACCTTGTATTTAAATCATTTTGAAATCCACATGTTATATACGAAATAAAACGGGATATTTCCTGGGCACAGAAAACACACCGCATCTCAGCATTGACCTGACTAGCTGGTAGCTGCTTAGCTGTTAAGAGCGTTGGCCCAGCAACGGAGAGGTGGCTGGTTCGGATTCCTGAGTCGGCAAGGAGAAACAAATCTACTGTTCTACCCTTGAGCAAGGCATTTTGTCCCCCAACAGCATCTGCTCCCCGGGCACTGGTGACATGGATGTGATTAAAGCAGCCCCCCTTTCACCTCTCTGATTCAGAGGAAAAACACATTTCGGTTGAATGCGTTCAGTTGTGCAACTGACTAAGGTTGGCTTCAATATAAATAAGAATTTGTTTCTTAACTGACTTGCCCAGTTACGTAAAGGTATCCATCCCTTTCCCCAAAGGGCACTGGCCACTCAGGCTGACCACTAGAAAACACGGCTATTATGGTAAAACCTTGCTTGGTCAGCTGATCAAATTTTCTCCAGTTAGCAGCTTTGTGGTAGCTTGTTTGAATGGCCATATTGCGGTAGCCGGTTGATGAAGCTGAACCGCACCCAAGTTACGAGACTGTTGTAAGCGATCAGCATGTATCTGACTCTGACAGCCGGTGACGTTGTAACGTTTGGCCAACGTGATGACGTCGCAGCTTGAAACAGTCAGCTGTGCTGCAGAACTCAGCGCACTTATCAGGACGGAACAGAAACGGCCTTATCATGAAAACTCGTTTGTGCTATTAGCTAGAATTTCACTACACCAGCTACAACTGGCGTTGTTAGCATCCCATTCGTTTGATATATGGATTGATTTTAAGACCCGTTCAGCCAGTATGCAGTAAGCAGACACTGGCTAGGGAGCTCATTTTCGTGCACATTTCGGTTTTTCATAAATTCTGATTCTACAACCACAAAACACCTTAGCTAGATGTAGAATTAGGTAGAGAAGACTTGCTCATTTAACAAAAAAAAGTCAATATTGGCTACAGGTTTATTATAGCTTTTGGTAAGATGAACTATTTTGAGGATGAAAGGGGATTCAACCTAAACACACTAATATAGCCCCCTAACCTAAACACACTAATATAGCCCCCTAACCTAAACACACTAATATAGCCCCCTAACCTAAACACACTAAGATAGCCTACTGTCATGTCCTTACTTGGCACCAGAACTCCTCCCCGACTCCTCCCTCCATCCTCCCCCCCGTCACCCTCTCACTGCCCCGAGAGAAGGAGAGTGATAGAACACTGTGTGAGAGAGGAAGAGGGAGAGAGAGGAAGAGAGAGTGAGAGAGAGAGGGCAGAGAGAGAGAGAAAGAGAGAGAGGGCAGAGAGAGAGAGAGAGAGAGACAGAGAGAGAGGAAGAGAGAGTGAGAGAGGGCAGAGAGAGAGTCAGAGAGAGGAAGAGAGAGAGAAAGAGAGAGAGAGAGGAAGAGAGAGAGAGAGAGGAAGAGAGAGAGAGAGAGAGAGAGAGAGAGAGAGAGAGAGAGGGCAGAGAGAGAGAGGAAGAGAGAGAGAGAGAGACAGAGAGAGAGAGAAAGGAAGAGAGAGAGTGAGAGAAAGAGAGTGATAGAACACTGTGAGAGAGGAAGAGAGAGAGACAGAGAGAGAGTGTGTGAGAGAGAGAGAAAGAGAGAGTGTGTGTGAGAGAGAGAGAAAGAGAGAAAGAGAGTGTGTGTGAGAGAGATAAGAGGAGGAGGAAAGGTCGGTTAGGGTTTTCCAGTAAATAGTACTTTCACGTTCAACGGTCACTGGAGAAGAAACCACGTCTGCCGCTCGCCTAACAGAATACAGTGTCCTTCACTGAGGGACGCTCAGGGATTATTACGGGAATGGAGATTGTAACACTTGTTTCATTATTGTCTCTGTATTGTGACTTCACCGGTAAGTCAGACTTCTGATCTAGTACATCGTTGTGATACAGGTGCTTGGTAAGTTAGACTTCTGATCTAGTACATCGTTGTGATACAGGTGCTTGGTAAGTTAGACTTCTGATCTAGTACAGACTTGGTAAGTTGACTTCTTCTAGTGCACAGGTGCTTGGTAAGTTAGTTGTGATACAGGTGCTTGGTAAGTTAGACTTCTGTTCTAGTACATCTGATCTAGTACATCGTTGTGATACAGGTGCTTGGTAAGTTAGACTTCTGATCTAGTACATCGTTGTGATACAGGTGCTTGTAAGTAGAGTTACATCGTTGTGATACAGGTGCTTGGTAAGTTAGACTTCTGATCTAGTACATCGTTGTGATACAGGTGCTTGGTAAGTTAGACTTCTGATCTAGTACATCGTTGTGATACAGGTGCTTGGTAAGTTAGACTTCTGTTCTAGTACATCGTTGTGATACAGGTGCTTGGTAAGTTAGACTTCTGATCTAGTACATCGTTGTGATACAGGTGCTTGGTAAGTTAGACTTCTGATCTAGTACATCGTTGTGATACAGGTGCTTGGTAAGTTAGACTTCTGTTCTAGTACATCGTTGTGATACAGGTGCTTGATACAGGTGCTTGGTAAGTTAGACTTCTGTCTAGTAGTCAATTAGACTTCTGTTCTAGTACATCGTTGTGATACAGGTCTTGGTAAGTTAGACTTCTGTTCTAGTACAATGTTGTGATACAGGTACTTGGTCAATTAGACTTCTGTTCTGTACAGGTGCTTGGTAAGTTAGACTTTGACTTGGTAAGTTCTAGTACATCTAGTTGTGATACAGGTAAGTTGACTTCTGGTGATACACAAGTTACAGGTACTTGGTCAAGTTGACTTCTGTTCTAGTACAATGTTGTGATACAGGTACTTGGTAATTAGACTTCTGGTCGTAGTACAGGTGCTTGGTGTTAGACTTCTGATCTAGTACATCGTTGTGATACACTTGGTCAGCTTAAGTTAGGTCTAGTAAGTTACATTCTACTGAGGTAACATATGGAATTGTTTTAAGATGGTCGGACCATTGATCATTTAGCTATTTGATTTTAGGATTTTTGTAATTATCCCCCCAAAATATTTAAAAGGAAATACACATATTTAACCCCTTTTTTTTGGGGGGGACTTCTGGGTTATGGAGTGTAACATGTAGTTGATTAACATACAGATAGATAAACATTAGACAATAATATCTTCCTGTTTGGTTTGAACAATAAAATGAACAATAACAGAACAATACCGTTTTAACTTGTCCTTGGTCTTCCAGATGCTGAGTGCCTGGTGATCAGTCCTGCCAGGCTGGTGGTGAAGTATGGAGACCCAGCCTCCTCTAACTGCAGCTCAGATACCCCTGTAGAGATGGGCTGGGAAGCCATCCAGGGAGGGGTTGGTCTAACAGACAAGGAGGTGAAGATCCTACGCTGGAGGGTGGACAGGTAAGAGAGGCAGACACAGTAGAGATTTTTTTAAACCCACCTTTTTCACCTTTAAAGTGGCAAACAGTAGCAGCTGGCTACTTTGGTGACGTTTGAACTTCAACTGTGTTATTGCCTTTATTTGCTATTTTAAGTGCACTTTAAATCAAGTTGGTTATTGTTTCAACTAAGGATTGCTGCTTTAAATAAAATGTGATTTGATTTGACAGTGTGACTGAATGGTATAGCACACCTACATGCTACACAGAAGGAGGCCAGTGTCAGAAACAGCTGGACATCACAGTTTATAGTGAGTGACATCTCTCTCTCTTATCTTCTCTGGTGTTTCTGAATGTATTCTTAGTATGGCTCTGCACTGTTAATCACTGTGTGTTTCCATTCCTCCACAGAGCTTCCAGACAGTGTCTCCATCAGCTACAGGAAGTACCCTGATCCGATGGTTGAGGGGCATCAGTACCTGCTGCAGTGTCTTGTCCAGAACATCGCTCCTATTGGGAGACTCAGGGTGACCTTCTACAAAGTCAGTGCCACAGGTGAACAGACAGAATTAGACACACAACAGAAATCCAAGGACAACATCAAGACACCAGAGAATGGGACCTACACCCTGGACTTCACCCCTGGTAGAGATGATGACGGGGCCCAGTTGTTGTGTTCAGCCATGTTGGATCTGGGACCAGAGGGACCCCAACCTCCTCCTGTAATGGTATCAAACCGCCTCAACACCAACGTGCACTGTGAGTCCTTCTGGTTCTCTGTCTACACACATTTAGTACAACCGTTAGTTAATTAGATACCAGACGAGTCATGACGTTGACGCATGTTGTTTTCACTTCATTTTCTCTCATTAATCAACTTGTTTCTCTTCTCTCTCTTTATCTCCTTCTCTCTCTCTCTCTCTCCCTCCCTCCTTCCTTCTCTTCTAGACAAGCCTCAGATCACTAGGAGTCCTGGCTGTTTCTCCATGAGCATCACGGAGGGCGACACCTTATCACTGGCCTGTAGTGCAAATGGTAACCCTACCCCCTCGTTGGATGATTGGTTGGTTGCATTCAGAAAATGTTCAGACCCCTTGACTTTTTCCACATTTTGTCACGTTACAGCCTTATTCTAAAATGTATTAAATAGTTTTTTCCCCCTCACCGATCTACACACAGCACCCCATAATGACATCACAATACTCCATAATGACATCACAATACTCCATAATGACATCACAATACTCCATAATGACATCACAATACTCCATAATGACATCACAATACTCCATAATGACATCACAATACCCCATAATGACATCACAATACCCCATAATGACATCACAATACCCCATAATGACATCACAACACCCCATAATGACAAAGCAAAAACTGGTTTTTAGAATTTTTTTGCAAATGTATAAAAAATAAACTTATTTATTCAATTTACATCAGAATTCAGAACCTTTACTCTGTACTTTGTTGAAGCACCTTTACAGCCTCAAGTCTTCTTGGGTAATGATTCTACAAGCTTGGCACACCATTATTTGGGCTCCCGAGTGGTGCAGCGGTCTAAGGCACAGCATCTCAGTGCAAGAGGTGTCACTTTAGTCCCTGGTTCGAATCCAGGCTGTATCACATCTGGCCGTGATTGGGAGTCCCATTGGGTGGCACACGTTGTCTGGGTTTTGCAGGGTTAGGTCGTCATTGTAAATAAGAATTTGCTCTTAACTGACTTGCCTGGTTAAATAAAGGTTATATTAAAAATGGGGGAAGTTTCTCCCATTCTTCTCTGCAGATCCTATCAAGCTCTCTCAGGTTGGATGGGGAGTGTCGCTACATAGCCATTTTATGGTCCCTCCAGGACCTCTCTGTACTTTTCTCCATTAATCTTTCCCTCTATCCTGACCAGTCTCCCAGGTCATGCTGCTGAAAAACATCCCCATAGCATGATGCTGCTGCCACCACCATGCTTCACCACAGGGATGGCCAGTAGCATAGTGGTTAGAGTGTTGGGACTAGTAACTGAAGGTTTGCTATGTCAAATCCCCGAGCTGACAAGGTAAAAAAAATCTGTTGTTCTGCCCCTGAACAAGGCAGTTAACCCACTGTTCCCTGGGCGCCGTCATTGGAAATAAGAATTTGTTCTTAAATAACTAGTTATATAAAAAAAAAAGTGATGCTGCCAGGTTTCCTCCACACGTCGCACCACCACCATGCTTCACCATAGGGATGGTGATGTGACGCTTGGCATTCAGGTCAAAGAGTTCAATCTTGGTTTCATCAGACCAGAGAATCTTGTTTCACATTGGTCTGAGAGTCTTTAGGTGCCTTCTGGCAAACTCCAAGCGGGCTGTCATGTGACTTCTACTGAGGAGTGGCTTCCGTCTGGCCACTATACCATAAAGGCCTGATTGGTAGAGTGCTGCAGAGATGGTTGTCCTTCTGGAAGGTTCTCCCATCTCCACAGAGGAACTCTGGGGCGTTTTCAGAGTGATCATCAGGTTCTTGGTTACCTCCCTGACCCTTCTCCTCCGATTGCTCTGTTTGGCCGGGCTACCAGCTCTAGGAAGAGTCTTGGTGGTTTCAAATTCTTCCATTGAGGAATGATGGAGGCCACTGTGTTCTTGGGGACCTTCAATGCTGCAGATATTCTTTGGTACCCTTCCCTACATCTGTGCATTGACACAATCGTGTCTCAGAGCTCAATGGACAATTCCTTTGACCTCATGGCTTGGTTTTTGCTCTGACATGCACTGTCAACTGTGGAACCTTATATAGACAGGTGTGTGCCTTTCCAAATCATGTCCAATCAATTGAATTTACCACGGGTGGACTCCAAATCGAGTTGCAGAAACGTCTCAAGGATGATCAGTGGAAACAGGATGCTCAATTTTGAGTATGAAAGTATATATAAAGTATATATAAAGTATATATAAAAAAAATGTCATTGATTTTTTTTCGCTTTGTCATTATGGGGTATTGTGTGTAGATTGAATCCATTTTAGAATAAGGCTGTAACGTAACAAAATGTCTGAAAAGTCAAGGGATCTGAATACTTTCTAAATTCACTGCATCTCCCTTCCTCTCCTCCTCCCCTCTCCCCTCTGCCCCATCTGCCTCTCCTCTCTCCCTCACCTACTCCCCTCTGCCCCTCTCTCCCATCTGCCTCCCATCTGCCTCTCCCTCACCTCCTCCCTCTCCCATCTGCCTCTCCCTCTCTTCTCCCTCTACTCTCCTGCCCTGCAGTGGACTACCTGCCCATCATTGCAGGGCTGGCTTCGGTGGTGATCCTCTTGGCGATCTCTTGTTTCATCTACTCTTCTTACTATAAACACAGGCGCATCAGCTATTAACAGCTGAAAAACATGTTGCCACAAGAACAAACACGTGGTGCACCACAACGGAATGGACCAGTCTGTTATGTAGAGGAGGGGTTGGGGTCAGAGCATGTGAGCAGAGGTGAATGGTTGGAAATCCTGATGAGTGGGTGTGGCTCTCCACGTCCTTTCCTACCGCTCCCTCACAGAATGGAAGCAAGTCCCCGTAGCAGTATCTGGTTACACTTGCAGACCGGCAGAAAATAAAATACTACACATCTCAATTGCAGATCATGTTAATTTCAGTATTAAATAAAATACTAATCTTCTCAATTGCAGATCATGTTAATTTCAGTATTAAATAAAATACTAAACTTCTCAATTGCAGATCATGTTAATTTCAGTATTAAATAAAATACTAAACTTCTCAATTGCAGATCATGTTAATTTCAGTATTAAATAAAATACTACACTTTTCAATTGCAGATCATGTTAATTTCAGTATTTATTAACTCGCATTGTCTAATTCACTCAGTCATCATAAAGTACCAAATAACAGGATATGTGTGCAAAGAAAGCACTATTATATATGTATGCACATGTGTGTGTAGATTAATGCATTTATTTCGTATATATTTTCCAATAAAGAACCATTTGGAAGTACTCCGAAGATGTCATTTCAACAACAACAACAAAAATCTGTTTTTTGCTCCTTGTGCGCCCTCCTGTGGCTGACGCTATAGATTACATGTGTGATTATAAACAGAATGTACCTTAACGTTTTGCTCTAGAAATAAATAAACATTCCAAGGTTTATTAAAATTAGATTAAAATGAACTAAGTCTAAAAAAATATAAATGTTTACTTTCACAGTGAATTATTAGCTCAGGACCCTCTGCTTCTCGAAGACTCCAAACCCATCTCTGTCGCACGATTTCTACGTCACACTACCGCGCAGACCGGAAGCAAACAGAGCTTTCTAGAAAATACTTCTGAGCTGAAGCAACGAGTGGAGTGCGGGCGGGTTCTCTGGGCAAGCTTAGCTCACACTTTCTCTCTTTTCAACAGGACCAAAGTTGACATTTTTCTCTTTACACGTCAGTCCATTTCGTGTGCCGTTGTTGCGTGGACTTTCCCACGGAAAGAGAAGGAGGAGAGAGAGCTAGAAGATGACGTCCAGGACTATTGATTACAGTGTGTGGGACCACATCGAAGTGTCGGATGACGAGGATGAGACTCACCCCAATATCGACACGCCGAGCCTCTTCCGATGGAGGCATCAGGTAGCTATGACAACAGGCGACATGTCTTCACTAAAATACTAATACAGAAATAGCTAGCGACAGTAGCTATGTCAGCAAACACTAGCTAGCTAAGTTCTTAGCCATATATAAATCAGTACTCGACCGGCTAATCTAGTTAGCTGGTCCACTAACGTGACTAACGTTAATCCAACTGGCTAAAGTGTTAGCTAGCTGGGTTTAGCTCTGGTCCAGGGAGTTAACTAGGCAAGGCTTTCAACATTTGGGCTTTACAGTAGTAGCCTAAGTTGCTCAATAAGAGTTTGTCCACAGATCTGTCTCTCTCTGTGTCTTCCTTTCCTTCCTGTCTCTCTCTGTGTCTTCCTTTCCTTCCTGTCTCTCTCTGTGTCTTCCTTTCCTTCCTGTCTCTCTCTGTGTCTTCCTTTCCTTCCTGTCTCTCTCTGTGTCTTCCTTTCCTTCCTGTCTCTCTCTGTGTCTTCCTTTCCTTCCTGTCTCTCTCTGTGTCTTCCTTTCCTTCCTGTCTCTCTCTGTGTCTTCCTTTCCTTCCTGTCTCTCTCTGTGTCTTCCTTTCCTTCCTGTCTCTCTCTGTGTCTTCCTTTCCTTCCTGTCTCTCTCTGTGTCTTCCTTTCCTTCCTGTCTCTCTCTGTGTCTTCCTTTCCTTCCTGTCTCTCTTGGTCAATGAGAGTTTCATCACACAGCCTGTGATTCACCTTAACCTTGGCTAGCTACATCAAACTAATCCAGCAGAATTGTGCTAGGTACAATATCTTGCCTTGGACATGATTATTTTCTTCTTCTTTGGGATTTGGTTGGCGGATTGCATCCAACGTTTATGTTGCATACACCGCCACCTACTGTACTGGAGTGTGAGGCCAGTCACAGCCTACCTACATTAAATGATCTTCATTAGTCCTGTTCGTCTAAGATGTTTGGTTAGCTAGCTAATAGGTAACATTTTAAAGAACAACAATGTTACTATCTCCCACCCCTTTCTCCTCCCTCCTACACCCCTCCACCCTTCCTCTCCTCCCTCCTACACCCCTCCACCCTTCCTCTCCTCCCTCCTACACCCCTCCACCCTTCCTCTCCTCCCTCCTACACCCCTCCACCCTTCCTCTCCTCCCTCCTACACCCCTCCACCCTTCCCTCCTCCCTCCTACACCCCTCCACCCTTCCTCTCCTCCCTCCTACACCCCTCCACCCTTCCTCTCCTCCCTCCTACACCCCCCTCCTCCCTCCTACACCCCTCCACCCTTCCTCTCCTCCCTCCTACACCCCTTCCACCCTTCCTCTCCTCCCTCCTACACCCCTCCACCCTTCCTCTCCTCCCTCCTACACCCCTCCTCTCCTCCCTCCTACACCCCTCCACCCTTCCTCTCCTCCACCCTTCATCCTTCCATGCCCCTCCCATCTTTCATCTCTCCTCCACCCTCTCTCCACTGCTCTAATCTTCCACTACGCCCCCCTCAACCCTTCCTCTCCTCCACCCTTCCTCTCATCACCCCTCTTCTCTCCCTCCTAGGCGCGTGTGGAGAAACAGGTGGCCTTCGAGGAGAAAGGAGAGGAGCTGGAGAGGAACATGGCAGAGTGTAAGAGACGTCTGGAAGAGGTGCAGTACAGAGTGAAGGAGTTAGAGCAGGAAGGAAAGAAGGAGGGAGAGGAGGAGAGGAAGACGGCGTTGAGCAAAGCCCAGGCCGAGGAGAAGAAATACAGAAAGGATCAACGCTTGTGGGAGAAGAAGATGGAGGAACATCGGAGAGAGGAGAAAAAGATGCCTTGGAACGTTGACACGCTCAGCAAAGAGGGATTCAGCAAGGTGAGATATTGAGGCTGTAGCATTTCGCTACACCTGCTAAACATGTGTCTGTGACAAGTCAATTAGATTTGATTTTAGATACACCACTCCCTCAACAAAGAGGGCCTCAGCCAGGTGAGATAGAGATACACCACTCCCTCAACAAAGAGGGCCTCAGCCAGGTGAGATAGAGATACACCACTCCCTCAACAAAGAGGGCTTCAGCCAGGTGAGATAGAGATACACCACTCCCTCAACAAAGAGGGCTTCAGCCAGGTGAGATAGACCACTCCCTCAACAAAGAGGGCTTCAGCCAGGTGAGATAGACCACTCCCTCAACAAAGAGGGCTTCAGCCAGGTGAGATACACCACTCCCTCAACAAAGAGGGCTTCAGCCAGGTGAGATAGAGATACACCACTCCCTCAACAAGGGCTTCAGCCAGGGCTCCCTCAACAAAGAGGGCTTCAGCCAGGTGAGATAGACCACTCCCTCAACAAAGAGGGCTTCAGCCAGGTGAGATACACCACTCCCTCAACAAAGAGGGCTTCAGCCAGGTGAGATAGAGATACACCACTCCCTCAACAAAGAGGGCTTCAGCCAGGAGGGCTTCAGCCAGGTGAGATAGGAAGACAATACAGTACTTTGTTGAAGGGTAAATCGTGAAGATATGGGCTATTACCACCAACTACTGATGTCACATGTTATTCCTCTAGTGTCAGCTGTCCTGTCCACTGAAAATATATCCCCTCCCCCCCCCCAGAGTATGTTGAACATCAAACCGGAAGTGACAGAAGAGACGGAGGAACAGAAGGAGGAGAAACACCAGACTTTTGTAGATAAACACAAGAAAGAGATCAAACACTTTGGTGAGTTTCAACGACACACAACTAAACCATTTAATATCTGTTATAACACCACACAACTAAACCATTTAATATCTGTTATAACACCACACAACTAAACCATTTAATATCTGTTATAACACCACACAACTAAACCATTTAATATCTGTTATAACACCACACAACTAAACCATTTAATACCTGTTATAACACCACACAACTAAACCATTTAATATCTGTTATAACACCACACAACTAAACCATTTAATATCTGTTATAACACCACACAACTAAACCATTTAATATCTGTTATAACACCACACAACTAAACCATTTAATATCTGTTATAACACCACACAACTAAACCATTTAATATCTGTTATAACACCACACAACTAAACCATTTAATATCTGTTATAACACCACACAACTAAACCATTTAATACTGTTATAACACCACACAACTTCATTTAATATCTGTTATCCTAAACCATTTAATGTCTGTTATAACACCACACAACTAAACCATTTAATATCTGTTATTCCTATCTCTCATCTAATCTGTTATAACAACTAAACATTTTCCTGTTATCTCTCTGTCTGTTATAACACCACACAACTAAACCATTGAATGTCTGTATTCTACCTCTGTCTGTTATCACAACTAAACTCTCTGTCTGTTATAACCACACAACTAAACCATTTAAATCTGTATTCTACTCTCTTCTCTCTGTCTGTTATAACAGTCACTCTCTCTCTGTCTGACCACCCTAAACCTAAATTTAATGTGTGTAACTCTCGGCTAACTTCCTGGTTATCTAATCTGTGTGTGTATCGACCTGGAGGTGGAGGAGGTGAGGGGGGTACCTGTCTGACGGGTGTGTATCGACCTGGAGGTGGAGGAGGTGAGGGGGGCTAACTTCCTGGTTATTGTGTGTATCGACCTGGAGGTGGAGGAGGTGAGGGGGGCTAACTTCCTGGTTATTGTGTGTATCGACCTGGAGGTGGAGGAGGTGAGGGGGGCTAACTTCCTGGTTATTGTGTGTATCGACCTGGAGGTGGAGGAGGTGGGGGGGCTAACTTCCTGGTTATTGTGTGTATCGACCTGGAGGTGGAGGAGGTGAGGGGGGCTAACTTCCTGGTTATTGTGTGTATCGACCTGGAGGTGGAGGAGGTGAGGGGGGCTAACTTCCTGGTTATTGTGTGTATCGACCTGGAGGTGGAGGAGGTGAGGGGGGCTAACTTCCTGGTTATTGTGTGTATCGACCTGGAGGTGGAGGAGGTGAGGGGGGCTAACTTCCTGGTTATTGTGTGTATCGACCTGGAGGTGGAGGAGGTGAGGGGGGGGCTAACTTCCTGGTTATTGTGTGTATCGACCTGGAGGTGGAGGAGGTGAGGGGGGCTAACTTCCTGGTTATTGTGTGTATCGACCTGGAGGAGGTGAGGGGGGCTAACTTCCTGGTTATTGTGTGTATCGACCTGGAGGTGGAGGAGGTGAGGGGGGCTAACTTCCTGGTTATTTGTGTATCGACCTGGAGGTGGAGGAGGTGAGGGGGGCTAACTTCCTGGTTATTGTGTGTATCGACCTGGAGGTGGAGGAGGTGAGGGGGGCTAACTTCCTGGTTATTGTGTGTATCGACCTGGAGGTGGAGGAGGTGAGGGGGGCTAACTTCCTGGTTATTGTGTGTATCGACCTGGAGGTGGAGGAGGTGAGGGGGGGGCTAACTTCCTGGTTATCATGTGTATCGACCTGGAGGTGGAGGAGGTGGAGGAGGGGGGGGCTAACTTCCTGGTTATCATGTGTATCGACCTGGAGGTGGAGGAGGTGAGGGGGGGGCTAACTTCCTGGTTATTGTGTGTATCGACCTGGAGGTGGAGGAGGTGAGGTGGGGGGGCTAACTTCCTGGTTATTGTGTGTATCGACCTGGAGGTGGAGGAGGTGAGGGGGGCTAACTTCCTGGTTATCATGTGTATCGACCTGGAGGTGGAGGAGGTGAGGGGGGCTAACTTCCTGGTTATCATGTGTATCGACCTGGAGGTGGAGGAGGTGAGGGGGGCTAACTTCCGGGTTATCATGTGTATCGACCTGTTGGTGAGGGGGGCGTGTTTCACAGATATTGTGTGTGTTTACATCTTTGTGTGTGTGTGTGTGTGTGTGTGTGTAGAAACATGGTTTGATGGATCAGGTAGCCCATCAGACCATAGTGATGCAGTTCATCTTAGAGTTGGCTAAGAGCCTGAAGATCGACCCTCGAGGATGTTTCAGAGAGTTCTTCCAAAAGATCAAGGTGTGTGTGTGTGTGTGTGTGTGTGTGTGTGTGTGTGTGTGTGTGTGTGTGTGTGTGTGTGTGTGTGTGTGTGTCGCCTTTTGTTCATTTAAAAGGCGGATATTCAATCAGAGACGCGTTATTGTACACAGACAGAAACGCTGCACATATCGGCTCAAGTGGAAATGACCTTTTTAAATGAAAAGCCTTGTTTTGTAGTCGATAACGACTCCTTTGATTGAATCCCGGCTTTATGAGTTGATGTTTTAACTTCACGCGTGTATCTACTGTGTACACTGACACCTCTGTCTCTCTATGTCTGTCACTCTACTGTGTACCCTGACACCTCTGTCTGTCAGACTCTACTGTGTACACTGACACCTCTGTTTCTCTCTGTCTGTCACTCTACTGTGTACAATGACACCTCTGTCTGTCAGACTCTACTGTACCCTCTGTCTGTCAGACTCTACTGTGTACACCCTGACACTCTGTCTGTCAGACTCTACTGTGTACCCTGACACCTCTCTGTCAGACTCTACTGTGTACCCTGACACCTCTGTCTCTCTCTGTCTGTCAGACTCTACTGTGTACCCTGACACCTCTGTCTCTCTCTGTCTGTCAGACTCTACTGTGTACCCTGACACCTCTGTCTCTCTCTGTCTGTCAGACTCTACTGTGTACCCTGACACCTCTGTCTCTCTCTGTCTGTCAGACTCTACTGTGTACACTGTATATATCGGTATGTCACACCTCTGTCTCCCTCTCTCTGTCAGACTGCAGACCAGCCCTATCAGGAGGCCTTTACTGATGAGCTGGAGTCCTTTAAAGAGAGAGTTCGAGGCAGGGCTAAGATCAGGATACAAAAGGTAATTTTGCCTCCATTTTGTTTTTCCTCTGTTGCTTCAGGTGTTTAAAGGTGTTTTAATGGAAGTGGGAGAAGTTCAAAGCGATATTGAATCCCAAAACATTCTGACGTTCACACTTTTCTGGGCCTGTATCAAAACTGTGGATGAACTGAATACTTGTCTAGTTGACCTTTATTTAACCAGGCAAGTCAGTTACCAGGACAACCAGCAGAGTTCTGTTAGTTGACAGGAAGATAGACTGGTAGGAGGTTTACTGACCAGGACCTTTAAAAGAGAGTTCAGGCAGTGGGAGTCAGGAACTGGGTTAATCTTTTAACTCCAGTTTTTTTTCCTCTGTTGCTAGGAACAGGGGTTTTAGGAAGGTGTTTTACTGGAAGGCAACTATTGAATCCTAGGAACAGTGGGTTAAGTTCTGGCACTCTTTCTGGTCTTCAAAACTGGCCTAGGAACAGTGGGTTAACTGGTCTAGTTGACCTAGGAACAGTGGGTTAACTGGCCTAGGAACAGTGGGTTAACTGGTCTAGGAACAGTGGGTTAACTGCCTGTTCAGGGTCAGAACGACAGATTTGTACCTTGTCAGCTCGGGGATTTGAACTTGAAACCTTCCGATTCCTAGTTCCGGTTCCTAGTCCAACGCTCTAACCACTAGGCTACCCTGCCGCCCCATACAGTTGAAGTGGGAAGTTTACATACACTTAGGTTGGAGTCATTAAAACTCATTTTTCAACCACTCCACAAATTTCTTGTGAACAAACTATAGTTTTGTCAAGTCTGTTAGGACCTCTACTTTGTGCACGACACAAGTCATTTTTCCAACAATTGTTTTCAGACAGATTATTTCACTAATAATTCACTGATTCACAATTCCAGTGGGTCAGAAGTTTACATACACTAAGTTGACTGTGCCTTTTAAACAGCTTGGAAAATTCCAGAAAATGATGTCATGACTTTAGAAGCTTCTGACATCATTTGAGTCAATTGGAGGTGTACCTGTGGATGCCTACCTTCAAACTCAGTCCCTCTTTGCTTGATATCATGTGGAAATCAGCCAAGACCTCAGAAAAAGAATTGGTTCATCCTTGGGAGCAATTTCCAAACGCCTGAAGGTACCATGTTCATCTGTACAAACAATAGTACACAAGTATAAACACCATGGGACCACTCAGCCGTCATACCGCTCAGGAAGGAGACGCGTTCTGTCTCCTAGAGATGGAAAAAAAAAAAGTGCAACTCAATCCCAGAACAACAGCAACGGACCTTGAAGATCCTGGAGGAAACCGGTACAAAAGTATCTATATCCACAGTAAAACGAGTCCAATATCGACATAACCTGAAAGGCTGCTCAGCAAGGAAGAAGCCACTGCTCCAAAACCGCCATTAAAAAAGCCAGACTATGGTTTGCAACTGCACATGGGGACAAAGATCGTACTTTTTGAAGAAATGTCCTCTGGTCTGATGAAAAAAAAAATAGTTAGGCCATAATGACCAACGTAATGTTTGGAGGAAAAAGGGGGAGGCTTGCAAGCTGAAGAACACCATCCCAACCGTGAAGCACGGGGGTGGCAGCATCATGTTGTGGGGGTGCTTTGCTGCAGGAGGGACTGGTGCACTTCACAAAATAGATGGCATCATGAGGATGGGAAATTATGTGGATATATTGAAGCAACATCTCAAGACATCAGTCAGGAAGTTAAAGCTTGGTCGCAAATGGGTCTTCCAAATGGACAATGACCCCAAGCATACTTCCAAAGTTGTGACAAAATGGCTTAAGGACAATAAAGTCAAGGTATTGGAGTAGCCATCACAAAGCTCTGACCTCATTCCTATAGAAAATGTGTGGGCAGAACTGAAAAAGCGTGTGCGAGCAAGGAGGCCTACAAACCTGACTCAGTTACACCAGCTCTGTCAGGAGGAATGGGCCAAAATTCACCCAACTTATTGTGGGAAGCTTGTGGAAGGCTACCCGAAACGTTTGACCCAAGTTAAACAATCTAAAAGCAATGCTACCAAATACTAATTGAGTGTATGTAAACTTATGACCCACTGGGAATGTGATGAAAGAAATAAAAACTGAAATAAATCATTCTCTCTACTATTATTCTGACATTTCACATTCTTAAATAAAAGTGGTGATCCTAACTGACCTCAGACCGGGAATTTGTACTGGGATTAAATGTCAGGAATTGTGAAAAACTTGAGTTTAAATGTATTATAGTATTTGTCTTTAAATTGTGTATGTAAACTTCTGACCCACTAGGATTAGTGGTTAGGGTTAGTGATGAAAGAAATACATGTAAAGTTATATTAATACATAGTAGAGGTTATATTAATTAGTGATTAAAAGAAATGGGTTAGTGATGAAAGAAATACATAGTAGAGAGTTATTATTCTATGTATTTGATTAAGGTGTATGTAAATTCTGACCCACTAGGATTAGTGGTTAGGGTTAGTGATGAAAGAAATGCATAGTAGAGAGTTATATTAATACATGTGATTTATGTATTTGATTAAGGTGTATGTAAACTTCTGACCCACTAGGAATGGGTTAGTGATGAAAGAAAGAAATAATTCTCTCTACTATTATTCTGACGTTTTAACATTCTTAAAATATGGTGATCCTAACTGATCTAAGACAGGACATTTTTACTAGGATTAAATGTCAGGAAATGTGATTTATGTATTTGATTAAGGTGTATGTAAACTTCAACTGTACATAGAGTTAAATAAGAGGCATTGGTGAGGTTCAAAATGAAAATGATTAACTAATTGTTAAAGGCTATGGAGGAGTATGAGGAGGAGGAGAGACAGAACAGACTGGGGCCAGGTGGACTGGACCCTGTGGAGGTCTACGATACTCTGCCAGAGGTAACACACACACAGAGACACGTGTACACACACACACACACACACATACACACACACACACACACACACATACACAGAGACACACAGAGAGAGACGCGCACACACACACAGACACACAGAGAGACAGAACAGACTGGGGCCAGGTGGACTGGACACACGACACTCTGCCAGAGGTAACACACACAGAGAGACAGAACAGACTGGGGCCAGGTGGACTGGACCCTGTGGAGGTCACGACACTCTGCCAGAGGTAACACACACACACACACACACAGAGAGACAGAACAGACTGGGGCCAGGTGGACTGGACCCTGTGGAGGTCTACGACACTCTGCCAGAGGTAACACACACAGACACACAGAGACACACATACAGAGAGACAGAACAGACTGGGGCCAGGTGGACTGGACCCACACTCTGCCAGAGGTAACACACACAGAGACACACACACAGACACACAGAGAGACAGAACAGACTGGGGCCAGGTGGACTGGACCCTGTGGAGGTCTACGATACACTGCCAGAGGTAACACACACAGAGAGACAGAACAGACTGGGGCCAGGTGGGACCCTGAAGACGACACTCTGCCAGTAACACACACAGAGAGACAGAACAGACTGGACCCTGTGGAGGTCTACGACACTCTGCCAGAGGTAACACACACAGACACACACACATACAGAGAGACAGAACAGACTGGGGCCAGGTGGACTGGACCCTGTGGAGGTCTACGACACTGCCAGAAGTAACACACACAGAGAGACAGAACAGACTGCCTGGAGAGGACACTCTGCCAGGTAACACACACACACACACACACAGAGACACACATACAGAGAGACAGAACAGACTGGGGCCAGGTGGACTGGACCCTGTGGAGGTCTACGATACTTTGCCAGAGGTAAACACACACACACAGACACACATACACAGAGACACACTTGAGAGAGACGCACACACACACACAGAGACACACACACAGACACACAGAGAGACAGAACAGACTGGGGCCAGGTGGAGGTGGACTGGACCCTGCCAGAGGTAACACACACACAGAGACACACACACAGAGAGACAGAACAGACTGGGGCCAGGTGGACTGGACCCTGTGGAGGTCTACGACACTCTGCCAGAGGTAACACACACACAGAGACACACGTACACACACACACACAGACACACATACACAGAAACACACAGAGAGAGACGCACACACACACAGAGACACACACACAGACACACAGAGAGACAGAACAGACTGGGGCCAGGTGGACAGACACTGCCAGAGGTAACACACACAGAGAGACAGAACAGACTGGGGCCAGGTGGACTGGACCCTGTGGAGGTCTACGACACTCTGCCAGAGGTAACACACACACACACACACACAGAGACAGAACAGACTGGGGCCAGGTGGACTGGACCCTGTGGAGGTCTACGACACTCTGCCAGAGGTACACACACAGACACACAGAGACACACACAGAGACAGAACAGACTGGGGCCAGGTGGACTGGACCCTGTGGAGGTCACACACTGCCAGAGGTAACACACACAGAGAGACACACACACACAGACAGACAGGTAACACACACAGACAGAACAGAGACCCTGTGGAGACACTCTGCCAGAGGTACACACACACAGAGACACACAGAGACACACATACAGAGAGACAGAACAGACAGAAGTAACACACACAGACAGAACAGACTGGGGCCAGGTGGACTGGACCCTGTGGAAGTCTACGACACTCTGCCAGAGGTAACACACACACACACACACACACACACACACACACACACACACAGAGACACACATACAGAGAGACAGAACAGACTGGGGCCAGGTGGACTGGACCCAGTCTACGATACTCTGCCAGAGGTAACACACACACACAGACACACATACACAGAGACACAGCACACACACACACAGAGACACACACACACACAGAGAGACAGAACAGACTGGGGCCACACTGGACACACGACACTCTGCCAGAGGTAACACACACACACACAGAGACACACACACAGAGAGACACACACTTTGCCAGAGACACACACACAGAGACACACACACAGAGAGACACACACACAGACACACACACAGAGACACACGTACACAGAGACACACGTACAGAGAGACACACGCACACAGAGAGACACAGACACACAGAACACACACACAGTCAGACACACACACACACACAGAGGTACACATACAGAGACACACACACACAGAGACACATGCACACACACAGAGACACACAGACACGCAGAGAGACAGCTCACACAGACACGCATACAGAGAGCAGACAGACACGCAGAGAGGCAGACAGACACGCAGAGAGGCAGACAGACACGCAGAGAGCCAGACAGACACGCAGACAGGCACGCAGAGAGGCCGACAGGCATGCAGAGAGACACACATCTCAACGTCTTAATCATAACAGTCAGTAACCTATGGCCACATATTCAGAGGAAGTGGTCGCCAACCCCAGCCTCCTTTTTTAACCTGTATCTTGTGATGTCACATCCTGTTTCACAGGAAATGAAGAAGTGTTTTGATGATAAAGACATCTCAATGCTGCAGGAAGCTATCAGCAAGATGGACCCCATGGTGAGTGTCTCCTGTCTCTCCAATGAACTCTCTCTCTCTCTCTCTCTCTCTCTCTCTCTCTCTCTCTCTCTAACTCTAACCTGTGTGTTGTGGGGTTCCGCAGGAGGCAAAGGGCCACATGAAGAGGTGTATTGACTCAGGACTCTGGGTTCCCAACGCCAATACCGACAACGAAGAGGACAAAGAAGAAGACGAGGAAGAGGACAAAGAAGATGAGGAAGAACCAGAGAAGGAGGGAGAGGCGGAGGAGGAGAAATGACTCTGTCATGAATTGAATCCTTCCTTTAGACTTTTGACCTTTTCAGACCTAGCTACACCATTTACTAGCGTTAGCTTGTCTTATTGAAAACATGCTGTGAAGATGCTAACTTCCCTAGCGTTAATTGGGCTAGTATCGCTAGCATTAGCCTGACCCATTGAAAACCTGCACCGGGCCAGTATTTACAGAGTCAGCTCTAGGATCAGATTCCCCTCTCCAATCCTGACGTTGACCATTTGTGGAAAATGCTAAACTTCCCCCTGCTCCAGTTTCTACCCATAATCCCTTTCTCCATGTCCCCATCTTTATATTAACCCACCACCTCACTTCTACCCATAGTCCCTTTCTCCATGTCCCCATCTTTATATTAACCCCCCCCTGCTCCAGTTTCTATCCATAGTCCCTTTCTCCATGTCCCCATCTTTATATTAACCCCCCTCACTTCTTACCCCTGTCGTCTCTTCTACCCATAATCCCATCTTTATATTAACCCCTCGCACCTCATTTCCGGTTTAATAGCACATGATCTGTTTGGTTTTGTTATTCATAATTTGTTTGTTTTATTTTATAGGCGTTGTTCCACCCTCCACTCCCTCCCCTTCTAGTCACCTAGAACTCAGAACCGGCTTTTGAAATGTTACCAAGAACTTAGAACCGCTACCCAACCAATCTCACCTCCATCCCCTCTGAACCAAACTATCTCTCTCTCTCAGGCCTCTCTCTGTCTCTCCGCATGGGTCAAACCGTGTCAAACCGGTTTAAACCAGATGAAACAGGTTAAAACCAGTGCAATTCTGATTGGAGCTCCTCGCTGCAGATGGGACAGAATGGGTGTGGTCTGTCAGTTGACTCCACCCCTTTCGTTATTACAGTTGTAATCTTGCTTAGTAAAGTTGGGCTGCAAAAACAATATTTTTCTCTTCGTCCTTTTGTACATTGTTCTTTTATTCTGTCTCTGTCTCTCTGTCTTTCGATGAACATGGTGGAAATATAACCCCTAAATGGTCTTTGTATTGTTTAATCAATGCCATTGGATACTGCCAGATACCTGCGATGTGGTGACATCACTCTCCCAGTCTATCAGCCAATCAGAAACCAAACTTTGATACAGGAGAAAAATGTCATAATCCGTTTCCTGTTTGATTAATGCAACGACTGGTAAGCAGGTCTGACCAAGAGATTTATGGATACACGTTGTCCTGACCAATAAAACATGTTGTACTGACCAATAAAACATGTTGTACTGACCAATAAAACATGTTGTACTGACCAATAAAACATGTTGTACTGGCCAATAAAACATGTACTGACCAATAAAACATGTTGTACTGACCAATAAAACATGGTCTCATCACCAGTAGTAACAGACGACCAGTAGACTGGTCTTCAGTTTCTTGGCAATTTCTCACATGGAATAGCCTTCATTTCTCAGAACAAGAATAGAATGACGAGTTCCAGAAGAAAGGTCTTTGTTTCTGACCATTTTGAGCCTGTAATCAAACCCACAAATGCTGATGTTCCAGATACTCAACGAGTCTAAAGAAGGCCAGTTTTATTGCTTCTTTAATCAGGACAACAGTTTTCAGCTGTTGCAAAAGGGTTTTCTAATGATCAAATAGCCTTTTAAAATGATCAACTTGGATAGCTAACACAACGTGCCATTGGAACACAGGAGTGATGGTTGCTGATAATGGGCCTCTGTACGCCTATGTAGATATTCCATTCAAAATCAGAAGTTTCCGACTACAATCGTAATTTACAATATTAACAATGTCTATACTGTATTTATGATCAATTTTATGTTATTTTACATCAACAAAAAAATGGCTTTTCTTTCAAAAACAAGGACATTTCCAAGTGATCCCAAACTTTTGAACAGTAGTGTATGTAAACATTAAGTGACTAAGATACACTAGAATAGTATAGAATACAGTATATATGAGATGTGTAATGCAGGATATGTAAACATTATAAAGTGACCAAGATACCGTAGAATAGTATAGAACACAGTGATCTTTGGTGATCTTTCTGGCCTTCCTGTGACATCGGGTGCTGTAGGTGTCCTGGAGGGCGGGTAGTTGGGCAGACCGCACCACCCCCTGGAGAGCCTTGCAGGTGCGGTTTTTGCAGTTGATACAGCCCAACGTGATTTAGTTTAGTTAAGTTTATGAAATCGACCATTTAAAAAAAAAACTAACGCACATAAAACTTAAAAGCCATACATGCAGATGAATAAAATCATGGAGGATAACACACGATAAAGTCTGTGACTTATTTCCATTGTGGTCCTCTTGAGACAAGATGGCTGGATGAGATCCAACACAGTATGGCAGTGATATAATACAACTAAAACAGAGAAGAAGAACATCTATATCATCAAAAACAGAGAAGAAGAAGATCTATATCATCAAAAACAGAGAAGAAGAAGATCTATCTCATCATTCCAGTTACATCATAAGGGTTATTCATATGGGCACAGAAGACATCAAACATATTTTTACTTTATTTTTTAAAGCTGCCCAGAGAGGACGTTGTTTTAATAGGCAGAGGCAACTCATTCCATTCTGGGGCTCCAGTACACAAGAAAGTACCTTTTCCCAGCATTTCTCCTGAACCTGTAGAAGCACACATCAGCAACACCTGATCTGGTGCTGTGATTGTGTGCATCCCTAACACGAGAAAAGTAATCACTTAGATATCTGGGCATAGGACCATAAATTCTCCTGTAAACCAAACCTAGTCTAATCTGGGACACACTAGCCTCAACAGGCAGCCAGTTTAGTTCCTGAAAGCAGCTCCTGCCTATGTGAGTATGTGGACTCACCTTCAATACTACCCTGATCAGCTTATTCTGGGCTTTCTGGAGCTTCCCCTTCATACGTTTGGATAAGCTCCCAAACCAGGAAGTACCAGCATAGTCAAAATGGCATTGAATGAGAGCAGTAGCTAGCACTTTCATGGAGTCCTTATCAAGCAGCTTGGACTTTCTAACCAAAAACCTAGTCCTGGCATTAACCTTCCCTAGCACCTTATTGGCTATGCTCACACCTCCCAAGCTTCCATCAAGGATACATCCCAAGTAGCTAACAGAGGTTTTAGTAGTCAGCACCTCACGCCCTTAACTCCACTCTGATTTCAGACGACCTACACAATTTAGGTCTGGATCCAAAAATAATTATTTCAGTTTTGCCTAAGTGCAGAGATATAGCTCATTATCTCCAAGACATTTGCTAATGTTAGTAAACTCTGTGCTAAGTATGCTGTCCAACATAGTTTTACTTTTGTACGTCAGAAGTGTAGAGTCATCGGCATAAAGAAAAAGTACAAGCATCTTTCATATCGTTAAAACCTCTAGTGACTCCCAAACCCGCATGCGGTAGCGTAATCATCGCCTGAAACGAATTAGCATAACGCAGCAGACATAAATATCCCTAGAAAATATTCCTATTCATGAAAATCACAAATGAAATATATTGAGACACAGCTTAGCCTTTTGTTAATCACCCTGTCATCTCAGATTTTCAAAATATGCTTTACAGCCAACGCTAGACAAGCATTTGCGTAAGTTTATAATAGCCTAGCATAGCATTATGCCTTGCTAGCAGCAGGCAACCTTGTCACGGAAATCAGAAAAGCAATCAAATTAAATCGTTTACCTTTGATGAACTTCGGATGTTTTCACTCACGAGACTCCCAGGTAGATAGCCAAAGTTCATTTTTTCCAAAATATTATTTTTGTAGGCAAAACAGCTCCGTTTGTTCTTCACGTTTGGTTGAGAAATCACCCGGAAATTGCGGTCACCACAACGCCGAAAATTAGCTCCATAATATCGACAGAAACATGACAAACGTTGTTTAGAATCCATCCTCAAGGTGTTTTTCTAATATCTATTCGATAATATATCCGTCGGGACAATTAGTTTTTCGGTAGGACCGATTGGAGTAATGGCTACCTCTGTATTTTACGCGAGAATCTCTCTCGGAGCCACCATGTGACCACTTACTCAATGTGGCCGCATATGGCTATTCTTCAACATAAATGCGTAAAACGAATTGGTTTTGCCTGAGACATTGAACCATTAACCCTCTACTACTTGCTCCCTTCCTGATGAATAGGACTTTACCCAGCCTAGAGGGATACTGCTTAACGCCAGTGCCTCCAGTTTGGAGATTAGGAGACAGTGGTTAACTGTATCAAAGGCCTTCTATAGGCTAAGCAGTACCATACCACACAGATTTCCCTCATCAATCTCTTTTCTGATGAAGTCAGTCAAGTAAAGTAGACATGAATCAGTGGAGTAGGTTTTTCTAAAACCCGACTGAAAATCCTACATTAGACCCTGTTTGTTAACATATTCATACATTTGCTCATGTACAATTCTCTCCAGAATCTTTGATGTTACACAGAGGATAGATACAGGCCTATAATTCCCAGGGTCAGACTTTATCCCCTTCTTATACAGAGGTATAACTTTAGCTTGTTTCATGTCCCTGGGAAAGGTGCCTTGTTCAAGAGAGAGATTAACGATATGCGTAATACAAGGGCCAATTTGCTCCGCAGCAGAATCTATTAGAAACCTTGCAGGAATATTATCCAGGCCTGTGGCTTTGGAGCATTTAAGCTCTGCCAGCATACTGACTATTTTGGCAGTTGCTACCTTTGCAAAAGAAAAAGAGTTTGGCTGAACCCCCTAACTCTACATAATACTTCTTGACTTGGTTGTTTCCATACAAACCAGAACTGGTGGGCAGCTCGCTAACCAGCTCGCTAACCAGCTCGCTAACCAGCTCGCTAACCAGCTCGCTAACCAGCTCGCTACGCTAACCAGCTCGCTAACCAGCTCGCTAACCAGCTCGCTAACCAGCTCGCTAACCGCTACGCTAACCAGCTCGCTGGCAACAGAAGTAAAATATGAGTTGAATTAATTGGAAACCTCTGCTTTTTCATATACCATCTCCCCTTTGATGTTCAGTCCAATACTGTTTAGTTTGTTTTTGGTAGTACTACTACAGCCTAGTTCCTTAAATGATTTCCAAAGATTTTTAGGGCCATTATTTTTTTTTTTTTTATTATTTTCTCAGCAAAGTAACCCCTCCTAGCTTCATCCATCCTGCTCTGTGCTTCATTCATCCTGCTCTAGGCTTCATTTCTGCGACGTTTATATAGGACAAAATCATGCTGCTCTTGAGAGTTCTTAAATATTTTAAAGGCCTTATTCCTTGCTTGGATAGATTCTAGAATCTCATGATTAAAACAAGGGCTAGATCTCTGCTTTACCCTGACCTGTCTAATGGGAGCCATCACATTCACCACCTCAAGGAATCTACATTTAAAAGCTTCCCAGGAACTTTGATGCTTTCAATTGTGCATCTGTAAAAGTTTGTGAGGGTTTTAGGTGACACGCCAAATTTCTTTTGCCTCCTGAGGTTGAAGAGGCTCTGTTGCGCCTTCTTCAACACACTGTCTGTGTGGGTGGTCCATTTCAGTTTGCCAGTGATGTGTACGCCGAGGAACTTGAAGCTTTCCACCTTCTCCACTGCGGTCCCGTCGATGTGGATAGGAGGGTGCACGCTCTGCTGTTTCCTGAAGTCCACGATCATCTCCTTTGTTTAGTTGACATTGAGTGACTGTAAATATGACAATAGAATACAGTATTTCAGAATGTGACCTACCGCTTGCATGCCAATATCAAGAAAGTACCTTTTCCCAGCATTACTCCTGAACCTGTATAAGCACACATCAGCAACACCTGATGTGTTGATGTGCTGTGATTGTGTGCATCCCTAACATGGGGAAAGTAATCACTTAGATATCTGGGCGCAGGACCATAAATACTCCTGTAAACCAAACCTAGTCTAATCTGGAGAGGGCTGAATGGAGCTGTTCATTCGTTCATTCATTCATTCATTCATCCTCAAAGAGAGCTGAGTGAAGCTGTTCATTCATCCTCAAAGAGGGCTGAGTGGAGCTATTCATTCATTTATCCTCAAAGAGAGCTGAGTGGAGCTGTTCATTCATTCATCCTCAAAGAGAGCTGAATGGAGCTGTTCATTCATTCATTCATTCATCCTCAAAGAGAGCTAAGTGGAGCTGTTCATTCATTCATCCTCAAAGAGAGCTGAGTGGAGCTGTTCATTCATTCATCCTCAAAGAGGGCTGAGTGGAGCTATTCATTCATTCTTCTGAGCATCACATCTGAATGGAGGGTTCCTTTAAGGAAGTGAGTGAGGGGAGAGAGGTTTGTGTGTATATATACTGAATAAAAATATACTGCAACATGTAAAGTGATGGTCCTATGTTTCATGAGCTGAAATAAAAGATCCCAAAAATGTTCTGTACTCACAAAAAAGCTTACTTCTCTCAGATTTTGTGCACAAATTTGTTTACATCCCTGTTAGTGATGATTTCTCCTTTGCCAAGATAATCTATCCACCTGACAGGTGTGGCATATCAAGAAGCTGATTAAACAGCATGATCACTACACAGGTGCACCTTGTGCTGGGGACAATAAAAGGCCACTCTAAAATGTGCAGTTTTGTCACACAACACAATGCCACTGATGTCACAAGTTTTGAGGGAGTGTGCAATTGGCATGCGGACTGCAGGAATGTCCACCAGAGCTGTTGGCAGAAAATGTAACGTTAATTTCTCTACCATGAGCCGCCTCCAACGTCATTTTAGGGAATTTGGCAATACGTCCAACCGGCCTCACAAATGCAGACCACGTGTAACCACGCCAGCCCAGGACCACATCTGGGTTCTTCACTTGCAGGATCGTCTGAAACCCGCCACCTGGACAGCTGATGAAACTGTGGGTGCACCGAAGAATTTCTGCACAAACTGTCAGAAACCTGCCTTCTGTACTTCCGGCGCCGACAGAGATGGCCGCCTCGCTTCGCGTTCCTAGGAAACTATGCAGTTTTTTGTTTTTTTACGTGTTATTTCTTACACTAGTACCCCAGGTCATCTTAGGTTTCATTACATACAGCCGAGAAGAACTACTGAATATAAGATCAGCGTCAACTCACCATCAGTACGACCAAGAATATGTTTTTCGCGATGCGGATCCTGTGTTCTGCCTTACAACCAGTGTAACCGAGTGGATCACATGCAGCGACAAAAAAAAAAAACGACTCAGAAAAAGAGGGAAACGAAGCGGTCTTCTGGTCAGACTCCGGAGACGGGCACATCGTGCACCACTCCCTAGCATTCTTCTTGCCAATGTCCAGTCTCTTGACAACAAGGTTGATGAAATCCGAGCAAGGGTAGCATTCCAGAGGGACATCAGAGACTGTAACGTTCTCTGCTTCACGGAAACATGGCTAACTGGAGAGACGCAATCCGAAGCGGTGCAGCCAGCGGGTTTCTCCACGCATCGCGCCGACAGAAACAAACATCTTTCTGGTAAGAAGACGGGCGGGGGCGTATGCCTTATGGCCAACGTGACATGGTGTGATGAAAGAAACATACAGGAACTCAAATCCTTCTGTTCACCTGATTTAGAATTCCTCACAATCAAATGTAGACCGCATTATCTACCAAGAGAATTCTCTTCGATTATAATCACAGCCGTATATATCCCCCAAGCAGACACATCGATGGCTCTGAACGAACTTTATTTAACTCTCTGCAAACTGGAAACGATTTATCCGGAGGCTGCATTCATTGTAGCTGGGGATTTTAACAAGGCTAATCTGAAAACAAGACTCCCTAAATTTTATCAGCATATCGATTGCGCAACCAGGGGTGGAAAGACCCTGGATCATTGTTACTCTAACTTCCGCGACGCATATAAGGCCCTGCCCCGCCCCCTTTCGGAAAAGCTGACCACGACTCCATTTTGTTGATCCCTGCCTACAGACAGAAACTAAAACAAGAAGCTCCCACGCTGAGGTCTGTCCAACGCTGGTCCGACCAAGCTGACTCCACACTCCAAGACTGCTTCCATCACGTGGACTGGGAGATGTTTCGTATTGCGTCAGACAACAACATTGACGAATACGCTGATTCGGTGTGCGAGTTCATTAGAACGTGCGTTGAAGATGTCGTTCCCATAGCAACGATTAAAACATTCCCTAACCAGAAACCGTGGATTGATGGCAGCATTCGTGTGAAACTGAAGGCACGAACCACTGCTTTTAATCAGGGCAAGGTGTCTGGTAACATGACTGAATACAAACAGTGCAGCTATTCCCTCCGCAAGGCTATCAAACAAGCTAAGCGCCAGTACAGAGACAAAGTAGAATCTCAATTCAACGGCTCAGACACAAGAGGCATGTGGCAGGGTCTACAGTCAATCACGGACTACAGGAAGAAACCCAGCCCAGTCACGGACCAGGATGTCTTGCTCCCAGGCAGACTAAATAACTTTTTGCCCGCTTTGAGGACAATACAGTGCCACTGACACGGCCTGCAACGGAAACATGCGGTCTCTCCTTCACTGCAGCCGAAGTGAGTAAGACATTTAAACGTGTTAACCCTCGCAAGGCTGCAGGCCCAGACGGCATCCCCAGCCGCGCCCTCAGAGCATGCGCAGACCAGCTGGCCGGTGTGTTTACGGACATATTCAATCAATCCCTATACCAGTCTGCTGTTCCCACATGCTTCAAGAGGGCCACCATTGTTCCTGTTCCCAAGAAAGCTAAGGTAACTGAGCTAAACGACTACCGCCCCGTAGCACTCACATCCGTCATCATGAAGTGCTTTGAGAGACTAGTCAAGGACCATATCACCTCCACCCTACCTGACACCCTTGACCCACTCCAATTTGCTTACCGCCCAAATAGGTCCACAGACGATGCAATCTCAACCACACTGCACACTGCCCTAACCCATCTGGACAAGAGGAATACCTATGTGAGAATGCTGTTCATCGACTACAGCTCGGCATTCAACACCATAGTACCCTCCAAGCTCGTCATCAAGCTCGAGACCCTGGGTCTCGACCCCGCCCTGTGCAACTGGGTACTGGACTTCCTGACGGGCCGCCCCCAGGTGGTGAGGGTAGGCAACAACATCTCCTCCCCGCTGATCCTCAACACTGGGGCCCCACAAGGGTGCGTTCTGAGCCCTCTCCTGTACTCCCTGTTCACCCACGACTGCGTGGCCATGCACGCCTCCAACTCAATCATCAAGTTTGTGGATGACACAACAGTGGTAGGCTTGATTACCAACAACGACGAGACGGCCTACAGGGAGGAGGTGAGGGCCCTCGGAGTGTGGTGTCAGGAAAATAACCTCACACTCAACGTCAACAAAACTAAGGAGATGATTGTGGACTTCAGGAAACAGCAGAGGGAACACCCCCACATCCACATCGATGGAACAGTAGTGGAGAGGGTAGCAAGTTTTAAGTTCCTCGGCATACACATCACAGACAAACTGAATTGGTCCACTCACACAGACAGCATCGTGAGGAAGGCGCAGCAGCGCCTCTTCAACCTCAGGAGGCTGAAGAAATTCGGCTTGTCACCAAAAGCACTCACAAACTTCTACAGATGCACAATCGAGAGCATCCTGGCGGGCTGTATCACCGCCTGGTATGGCAACTGCACCGCCCTCAACCGTAAGGCTCTCCAGAGGGTAGTGAGGTCTGCACAACGCATCACCGGGGGCAAACTACCTGCCCTCCAGGACACCTACACCACCCGATGCTACAGGAAGGCCATAAAGATCATCAAGGACATCAACCACCCGAGCCACTGCCTGTTCACCCCGCTGTCATCCAGAAGGCGAGGTCAGTACAGGTGCATCAAAGCTGGGACCGAGAGACTGAAAAACAGCTTCTATCTCAAGGCCATCAGACTATTAAACAGCCACCACTAACATTGAGTGGCTACTGCCAACACACTGTCAATGACACTGACTCTACTCCAGCCACTTTAATCATGGGAATTGATGGGAAATGATGTAAATATATCACTAGCCACTTTAAACAATGCTACCTTATATAATGTTACTTACCCTACATTGTTCATCTCATATGCATACGTTGATACTGTACTCTATATCATCGACTGCATCCTTATGTAATACATGTATCACTAGCCACTTTAACTATGCCACCTGGTTTACATACTTATCTCATATGTATATACTGTACTCGATATCATCTACTGTATCTTGCCTATGCTGCTCTGTACCATCACTCATTCATATATCCTTATGTACATATTCTTTATCCCCTTACACTGTGTATAAGACAGTAGTTTTTTTGGAATTGTTAGTTAGATTACTTGCTCGTTATTACTGCATTGTCGGAACTAGAAGCACAAGCATTTCGCTACACTCGCATTAACATCTGCTAACCATGTGTATGTGACAAATAAAATTTGATTTGATTTGATTTGATTTGATTTGTAAGCTCATCTGCGTGCTCGTCGTCCTCACCAGGATCTTGACCTGGCTGCAGTTCGGCATTGTAACCGACTTTAGTGGGCAAATGCTCACTTTCGATGACCACTGGCATGCTGGAGAAGTGTCCTCTTCACGGATAAATCCCGGGTTTAAACTGTACCCGGGCAGATGGCAGACAGCGTGTATGGCGATGTGCCCCATGGTGGTGGTGGAGTTATAGTATGGGCAGGCATAAGCTACAGACAACAAACACAATTGCATTTTATCGACGGCAATTTGAATGCACAAAGACACCGTGCCATATCCTGAGGCCCATTGTCGTGCCATTCATCTGCCGCCATCACCTCATGTTTCAGCATGATAATGTACAGCCCCATGTCACAACGATCTGTACACAATTGCTGGAAGCTGAAAACGTCCCAGTTCTTCCGTGGCCTGCATACTCATTGAGACATGTCACCCATTGAGCATGTTTGGGATGCTCTGGATTGACGTGTACAGCTTCACACAGCTATTGAGCATGTTTGGGATGCTCTGGATTGACGTGTACAGCTTCACACAGCCATTGAGCATGTTTGGGATGCTCTGGATTGACGTGTACAGCTTCACACAGCCATTGAGCATGTTTGGGATGCTCTGGATTGACGTGTACAGCTTCACACAGCCATTGAGCATGTTTGGGATGCTCTGGATTGACGTGTACAGCTTCACACAGCCATTGAGGAGGAGTGGATAACCATTCCACTGGCCAACAATCAACAGTCTGATCAACTCTATGTGAAGGAGATGTGTTGCACTGCAGGAGGCAAATGGTGATCACACCAGATAATGACTGGTTTTCTGATCCACGCCTCTACATTTTGTTTAAAGTATCTGTGATCAACAGATGCATATCTGTATCCCCAGTCATGTCAAATCCATAGATTAGGGCCTTAACACATGTTGAATTTATATAAATTGAACTGTAAC